>NC_088689.1:3000000-3160000 GCF_028017835.1 Emys orbicularis
CAAAATCGGGACTGTCCCTATAAAATCGGGACATCTGGTCACTCTACCACAGAAATCTGCCTCACCACGGATGCGACTTGGGTGGCTCTCTGAGCAGAGGCTCAGGACTAGAAAAGCCAGGGTGCTCAGGTCAGGACTGAGGGGCATCGGCAGGGCTGGGTGGGAGCCCTGGACTGCGACAACAGGAGCACCCCAGGCCAGGATTATGGTCAGTGTCTGAGCAGAGCTGGCAAACAGCTCGACTTTCCCCAGCAGCACGAGGCTCTCGGCTTCACCCGGCCACTTACCGAACGGCCTGGGGCGAGTCGGGCAGCAGAGCCAGGGAGTTCAGACACCTCGATGCAGGAGTCGTAAACCAGAGAGGAAGGAGAAACGTGAGTGACTGCAGGAGGTGACAGCGGGAGCATGCCTGGCAGGCTGTGTCTCATCGCGTTCTAGCTCTGTGCCCACTCCACTGCCCCAACCCCCCTGCTTGTCATGGGGGGTCGGTACCTCTGCGTCTGGCTGGCTGCCAGGGGCTGAGTCTGTGTGAAAATGACAAATAACGGCTGGGGACAGTATGTGCGTGGGTGTGAGTTGGTGCATATGAATAGGTGTGTGTGTGTGTTTGTGAGTGGGTGTGTATAAATGTGTGTGGGTGAGGTAAATGGGTGTGTATGAGCATGGGTGTGGGTGAGTTTGAGTGGGTGTGTCTGAGTGTATGTGTGGGTGTATCTGGGCATGTCTGAGTTTGTGAGTGGGTGTGTCTGAGTGAGTTTGGGCTTGTGAGAGTTTGTGTGTGTATGTGTGTGAGTGATGTCAATGGCTCGTTTGGACGCTCAGAAAAGGAGTGGGTCCCACTTCTGATTTGATCACAGCCAGTTTGCCGGGCCCTCGGTAAAGGTGCCCCCTGCACTGCGCTGGGCAAAGCAGGGCCCCCGGTGGCTTGGAGTTCTCCACCCAAAGCTGGCCTGGGTAGGCCAGATGTTTCCAGGCGTGGGCCTCAGGGAGCCTGGCTGACGGGGTGCAGTGACTTGCTACGCTGCCGTCTAGTGGTGATTTGCTATCTAGACGCCTCCAGGTTATTGTGTGTGCAGCCCGGCGCAGTCCCTGTTGCTGGGATCCAGGCTGTCTTGCTCTGCTCTCCTGGACGCGCCCGTCTCCTGCCTCCCAGCCCCAGCCTCTGTGGGGAGACGAAACGGGAGCTCAGAGGGCCCAGCGTGCAAGCGTCCCTGCAGCAATGAAGGACGTGCCAGGGAGCCCTGCACCGGCCTCACATCGAGGCGCTGGCCCACGTTTCTAGAACGCCATTCAAGCCCCGTTTTACCAGCCAGAATCAGGCCCATACACTGTACCCACCATCCCCAGCCTGCCCACCCCAGCTAGCATGCCCAGCTGGTCCAAGCTGCTTCCCCACCTCTCCTGGTAGGCTTCCCTCCAGTGCTAGCCCCAGGCCTTTCACCAAATCTAGACCACCCGTGAAAATAAACCCAAGAGCTCTGCCCCTTTGGCCTGGGTTCTAGCCCCCTTCACTGTTCATCCCAGTCATGCTAATGCCATGGGAATGCAGGCCTCCGGGATCCCTTTCCTTTCTTCTTCCTTCTCAGAATTCCTGCCTGTCCACGGACATTCGGATCTACTCACATGCACCTGTGTCACACCCCCCCCCCCCCATATCCCAGAAAGAAAGTTCAGATCCCGATCCTGGCTTCCCCAAAGCTTGGGGCTGTTCAGATGCAGAGTTTTGCTTTGTATCCATCGCTGACACACAAACAAAACAACTCATGCATGGACACAAACACTGACAATCACACACACAAAACTGTCGCATACACACATGCATGGACACACAGAGCCCCGTCATACACAGACACACATTCACACTATCACGCACACGCTATGGTGGTGGAAGAGAATTAAACACCTAGGCAGATCTATACACACACACACACACACACACACACACCCAACCATCTCTTTCACTACTTCTAATACAAAGCAAAACATTGCCCCAAACATAACCCCCCCAACAGCCTCCTCCTTCATGTCCCCCCTTCCCACCCACCCCCCAATTCTCTTCCTTGTCTTTCCTCCCCCCCCCCCCCCCACTGTTTAACCAGAATCAGCAGCTTCTGTCACCTGCTGCTACCTGGCTTTCCCCCCTCCCCTGTGTTCACTAAATCTGTTCAAACCCACAGATGTGTGATTAAACATGGCGAGGTTTAGCAGAGAAGCACTGCTCTGTGGTCCCCTTATGGCTGATGAGCCGCTGGTGCAGCTGGAACAAGGCTCCCTGGGGTAGCCTGCTGTTCTGCACACCACACGGCAGGTTTTGGGGCGGGGGGGGGGGGAGAAGAGGGGAGACAGGGAGGGGAGGGTGTTTTAAGTACAAGCCTTTTCTCGCAGGCTGCCTCGCTAGCAGGACCCTTGAGTCTCAATCTCTCCACCTGCCGGGATTATCTGATTCATCCCCTGATTATGGGCCTGTAAAAACTCTGCTATGCGGAGACTGAAAAGGCTGGGATCATTTCCCTTGGAGAGGAGGCACTTTACAGCACAGAAGAGAGTGACTGTGCTAAAGAAGGAAAAGTGGGAGGGTCCGTTCCCCCTGCCTCACAGCACAAGTGCAAAGGGACCGTCAGTGGAACTAAAAGGTGGGAAAATGAAAAAGTATTTCCTGTGATCAATTGTCACTCAAGGCATGATTCAGCTGTGGAACTCACTGCCACTGGATATCGTTGAGGCCAAGGACAAAAGATTCAAAGAAGTATTGGACATTCCGATGGCTAACACGGATATCCCAAGCTGCAAGAGTTCGTGGAAGGGATATAAATGATAAAATCATAGAATTGGAAGGGACCTCGAGAAGTCTTCTAGTCCAGTCCCCTGCATTTATAGCAGGACTGTGTAATAACTAGACCATCCCGGACAGGTGTTTGTCTAACCTGCTCTTAAAAACCTCCAATGATGGAGATTCCACAACCTCCCTCGGCAATTTATTCCAGTGTTTAAACATCCTGACAGATATGAAGTTTTTCCTAATGTCCAACCTAAACCTCCCTTGCTGCAATTTAAGCCCATTGCTTCTCGTCCTGTCCTCAGAGGTTAATGAGAACAATTCTTCTCCCTCCTCCTTATAACAACCTTTTATGTACTTGAAAACTGTTCTCATGTCCCCTCTCAGTCTTCTCTTCTCCAGAAGAAACAGAGCCATTTTTTTCCAATCTTCCCTCAGAGGTCATGTTTTCTAGACCTTTAATCATTTGTGTTGCTCTTCTCTGGACTTTCTCCAATTTGTCCACATCCTTCCTGAAATGTGGCGCCCAGAACTGGGCCTCAACTGAAGTATTGTGTCCAATCAGTGCAGAGTCGAGAGGAAGAATTACTTCTCGGGTCTTGCTCACAACACTCCTGCTGATACAGCCCAGAATTATGTTCACTTTTTTTGCAACAGTGTTACACTGTTGACGAATATTTAGCTTGTGGTTCACTCTGACCCCCCAGATCCCTTTCCGCAGTACTCCTTCCTAGGCAGTCATTTCCCTTTTTGTACGTATGCTACTGATTGTTCCTCGTGGTGCATGGTTTAAGGCAATCTCTAACTGAGATTAGGATGAGACCTTCAGAGAGGGCAGGGCCAGCTCTAGGCACCAGCGCTCCAAGCATGTGCTTGGGGTAGCACTTTCCAAGGGGCTGGAGGGCACAGGAAATTTTTTTTGCTTGGGGTGGCAAAAAACTTGGAGCCAGCCCTGACAGAGGGCAGATTACCCCACGTCTGCCACTGCAGGGCTTCTTACCCCTGGAGCATCTCCTGTCGGACACCGTCAGTGACAGGACACTGGACTAGATAGACCACGGGTCCTATCCACTCTCTGGCACTTCCTATGCCCTGGGCTGGGGGATGGCTTACATGACCTCAGCATGGGAAGCAAACCCCTTTGCCTTTAGCAACAGAGAGTCCTGTGGCACCTTTAAGACTAATAGATGTATTGGAGCATAAGCTTTCGTGGGTGAATGTCCACTTCGTCGGATTCCATGACATGCATCCGACGAAGTGGGCATTCACCCACGAAAGCTTATGCTCCAATACATCTGTTAGTCTTAATGGTGCCACAGGACTCTGTTGCTTTTTACAGATCCAGACTAACACGGCTACCCCTCTGACCCTTTGCCTTTGGGAGTCTGATGTCCCCAAACCATTTTAATGTGTGTGTGTGGGGGGGGGGGCTAGGGATAGGTGGGTACCTCTCTGCATGGGGGCTATGGCTCCCCCTAGCACCCTAATGCTGGCCCTGCCACTGCATCTGCAGGCTATGAGGGGCCCAGAGCAGGGGAGAATTCCATGCAGCTGAGAAGTGCTGGTCCCAGACCTCTGGAGAGAGAGGCTCTGAGCTATCCCCAGAGCGGGTACCGAGCCAGCTGCCCCCATGCACTGTCCGGTCGATGGGTCTCAGCCTGTCTCTCTCTATTGCTCTCCTTACTTTGCATGGTGGGTGCAAGACCCACCTCCTGGCAGCACCCACCCGGTGGAGCAGCCTCCCCATGTCCCTCTGCCATGTTGAATCACCATTTCTGCTTTCATCCCCTCTGTAGAAACAGGAATCCCCAGGCCAGATCAACTCCAGCGTCCCCCTACCCCGGGGACCTGTGTCCCACATGGGCAGGGAGCAGCTGCAGGGGAGAAAGGTGCTAGACACCCTCTAGTGGGCACTCATGGAATAACCTCCTAGCCCCAGCCCGGGTTCTCCAAAGAGCTCACCATGATGGACGCACTTTGGGTTCTAGGCTCTTTGGAAAACCAGGCTGCTGGGTACTGCTAAAAATCTGCCCCTGCTTTAGGTTCCTAAATGGAAGTGGAGCTGTTCTGGGAATCTGCCCATTAGGGGTTGGTTTTTGCTCTGAAGCAGGAGGGATTATAGAGCTGACATGCCTTTACTCGTCTCTCCTGTGCTTTTGGCACTTAACTGCGTCCTCTCGCTGCTATTACTTATTTATTCTGGGGAGGAGGGTGAAGGATGCTAGTCCAGAGGGTGATAAAAGTAGCCAGAATTCCTGTATATCCAGCCCCTTCTGTAAGATCTACCTATCCACCCACCCTACTGGTGCTGAGGATCGTTCAATGCGATCCAGACCCCGCGATGGGTCTGGGGCCAGAAGCTTTCTCAGAGAGGAGGGAACGTTGTTTAACCTGCTTCAACACTCCTGGTTCCCCACCCGGTGTGTCCGCCAGGCTGCTGAATATGGCCCAGTTAACAACAGCAAGTCTGCAAGCTAAACAGTTCCCACGCCCAAGGGTCTCTCCAAGCCAGCTGCAAAACTGTCTGGTTTAGCTCTGCCCCATTCCAATGCAAGGGGCAGCATATCTGCCAGTGTTGATGTCCCAGGGAGAGGAAGGTTATTTATTCTCGTGGCAGGGCTGATGAACCCCCATCCCTCCACCAAGAGGGGCCGTGGGGCTGGAGGCCAAGATGACTCCTGTGTGACAGGACAATTTGCTCCCAAAGAATAACTGAACTCGCTCTGATTGCTACCCCCATTTTAGAGGTGGGGAGACTGAGGCAGAGAGAGATTTAAAGTGCTTTGCATTGGCCCTCCAAAGCCAGCGGCCACTTTAGGAAACGTGCTTTGGATCAGGCCCTGTATCAGCCAGAGCATAAATGCAGCTTCTCTGGCGGCGAAAAGCCTACGTCCGAGGCATGTTGTTAGGGTGATGCTCACAGGGGATACAAACACAGCCTCCTCTCCTCCCATCCCCCAACCAGACGCAGGACGGGCCGTCATCTTCTGGTGCCTTTACAATTATTTCCTCATAATCATTATTACTGTTAATTGGAATTATGAAATGTATTTGTTTCATGACACTCCAAACAAACAACACACGGTTCCTGCCCCAAACAGCTGACAAAGGTCCTGGCTCCGTGGTTGGATCCCCAGTGGCCAGATCCACTGGTCAGCGAGTTCCTCATCCCCCTCCGTGCCTGAGGCAGACAGCACAGGAGCCTGCCTCTTTAGCTCACGCTATAGCAGCTCCTGCCCTTAGTTCTGGAGATCGCCAGGCGTCGGCTGAGTAGCAGCCTTCACGACTGCACCCGCATGGCGTCCTAGCGGAGACAACAGGGCTCTGGGCAGCCCTAGAAGTCCACTCAGCCAGAGCCTTCAGCAGGGTCAGGACCTCCATGTGTCAGACACGGTGCAACCGTCACGGAGCTTAAGGCCAGAAGGGGCCACCAGGTCATCCGGTCTGGCCTCCTGTACCTCACAGGCCTCCAACCCCACCCAGCACCCAACTTCCCAAATTAGGCCAAAGTATCACAGCCCCCAGGAGACTGGACCGTGATGTGCCACAGGCAGAGAACGGGAGAGGCCGAGATGCACCAGTGCCCATGGCCCCCTGCAATGGCAGAGAAACGGTGAAGTGAGACATACCCAGATACTCCTGGCAAGTGACCTGCACCCACAGGCTGCAGAAGGCGGCAAAACCCCCCTGAGGTCACTGACAATCTGACCTGGGGAAATTTCCTTCCTGACCTCACGCATGGCGATCGGTTAGACCCTGAGCATGTGAGCAAGAACCAGCCAACCACAGAGAATGCCCGGTGCCACCTCAGAGCCCTGGCCCACCCTACCCAGTGTCCCATCTCCAGCCCTGATGCTTCAGAGGAAGGAGATAAAAAAAACCCTCCCAGAATGCATTGAGGGGGGAATCCCTTCTTGACCCCGCCGATGGCTGGCTGAAACCCTGAAGCATGAGCTTTAGGAACATTTAAGACAGAAACCGGAAGAAAGCCTGTAGCACAGCGCAGACTCACCCCTGCGGCGCCTCCTGCTGGTCGTCCTCAGGAATTAGCTCTTTGACCCAGGAGCGCCCTCTGCAGGCCAGTAATCCACTTGCCGTTGGCCCCCCATGTCCCTCCCAGGACCCCGGTGCCCTTATCTCAGGGTTCTGCCTCCTGCAGTACCCCACAGTCTTACAGGGTTTCCCCACCCCAGGGGAACCCCCACCCCCTATCCCCACGTCACCTCAGTCATGGCTACTGCCAGTCTCTGTTTAGCCCCCGCGCCTGGGGCAGACTGCAATCTATCAGCCGATCATCACAGGCAACAAGGGGTTTGGACTGGCTGCCTTAACCCACCCTCCGGCTGCCCCTCTGCAAGCCCAGTCCCTAGGAGGCCTAGAACTAGGCCCTGCAGCCCGGGGAGTTGCTGGCCTAGGACTTCCCCGCTCCTAAGGCCTTTCCCCAGCCCTGCCTCCCTCTAGGTCCCCTGGGTGAGTTCCCCAGCGGCCAGGCCTGTCTCCCTCTCAAGTCAGAGAGAGACTGCTCCTTCCGACTTCCCTGGCCTTCTTATAAGGCCCAGTTGCTTGGTTTGGGGCATGGCCCCAGCTGCAGCCACTTCCCCCAATCAGACGGGGTTTTACTCCCTTTCGCAGCCCCAGCCCTCTACAGGGCTTTTCCAACCCCTCCAGCGCCGGAGCGGGTGCCCTGCCCCACACCAGCACAATCAGCCCCATCACACAGTCGCACTCAAACATTTGTCCAGCTCTCTCTAATTAACTAGTTAAGTTGTTTGCCCCACACAACTCCTATTGGGAGGCTGTTCTAGAACCTCCCTCCTCTGATGGTTAGAAACCTGCTTCTGATTTCCAGCCTGAACTTGTGCATGGCCAGTTTATAGCTATTTGTTCTTGTGCCACCATTTTCCTTTAGCTTCAATAGCTTTTCACCCTCCCCGGTATTTACCCCCAATGCATTTATAGAGAGAAATCACATCCTCTCTCATCCTTCTTTCTGCTAGACTAATCAAGCCAAGCTCTTCACGTCTCCTCTCATAAGACAGGCCCTCCGTTCCCCTGCTCATCCTATTTACTCTTCTCTGCACCTCTTCCGGTTTGATTTCATCTTTCTTTAACCTGGGTGACCAGAACTGAACCCAGTATTCCCAATGAGGCCTTACCAGTGCCTAGTACATGGCATTGATACTTCTCTCGCCACTGGAAATGCCTCTCCTGATACATCCTAGGATCACATTTGCCTTTTGCACAGTTGCATCACATTGGTGACTCATAGTCATCCTGTGGTTCACCCACACACCCAGGTCTCTCTCCTCCTCTATCTCTTCCAACTGATAAGCCCCCAGCAGAATTCATACATTAGATCCTAAGCACATGGCCTTGCACTTCATACTATTGAATTTCATCCCATTTCTGTCACTCCTGTCATCAAGGTCATCCAGATCTTCTCTATAATATTCCGATTTTCCTCTGTAGGGACGATGCCTCCTGCCTTTGTATCATCAGCAAATTTCATTAGCACACTCCTAGTTTGTGCCAAGGTCCTTAATAAAAATATTAAATAAGATTGGTCCCAAGAATGATCCTTGAAGAGCTCCATTAGTAACCTCGCTCCAGGCCAACCCCTTGAGTTCTCCCCCTTAGCCAGCTCCTTACCCACCTTACAATGCTTGTAATGAGCAACATCTTCCCTAATTTAAGTAATAATTTCCTATGTGGTACCTAGCATGTCAAATGCTTTACTGATGTCCAAGAATATTAGAGCTACTGCACATCCCTTAGTTTAAAAATCGGTTCTTTTCTCAAAGAAGGAAATCAGGTTAATCTGGCATGACTTACCTTTGGCAAACCCATGTTGCATTACATCATTACGTTACCTTTAGCATTTACCTCCAGGAATTGAATTATTCTTTCCCTCATTATACGTTCTAACCCCTTGCACACTATTGAGGTCTATAATTGCTCCCTCCGCCCCCCACCTTCTTCACAATAGGTACGACATTGGCTGTTCTCCAGTCTTATGGTACTACCCTGAATATCTAGAGTTATTATAAATCCGTGTTACCGAATGAGCAATCTCATGTGCCAGTTCTTTCACTATTCTGGGGTGGATGTTATGCGGTGCCCCGGATTTGAGCGCATTAAGCTCGTTGAGTTTTTCTTCCACCACCAATGCGGTGTTTTCCATTTCTAGACCCTCACTTCCATCAGCCATTTTCCTTCATGCCCACGTTCCATATTTGCTCCCTTACAGAAAACCGAGGCAAAGTCTGCATTTAGTTTTGGGGCTGTACCTAGATTATTTTTAATCTACTTGCCATGCATAGCAGCCCTACCCCATCCTTCTTTAGTCTCGTTTTAGTTCTATCACTAAAAAACCTCTTATTTAGTTTCATTTCCTGGGCAAGAGCTAATTCAGCTCGACGTTTAGCAATTCTCACTTTATTCCGACCGTTTGTAATGTAGCTGTCTTTGCTGATCAATCCCTTTTTCCATTCCCTGTAGGCGCTCTGCTTCCTCCTAATAACCTTTCTGCCATGGTGATTCATCCAGCTGGGCTGGCACCTTTCCCTACAAGTTTTTTTTCCCTTTGCTTGGGATGCACATTTCAGAGAGTCCATGGTGGCAGGGGGTGAGGACGGTGCCGGTGAGGATGGCGAGTTTAGTTATGGGCGCTCTGTTTAACAGCGTGCAGAGGTGCGTTCTCTTCCCGTTTTCCTGCTGATGCCCTGGATTTAGCTCTAGAGAGGAAAGACAGCTGGAAAACTGCTGACTATGTCAGGGACTAGAGAGAGATAAAGCAACCTGCCAGAGTGAAAACCCAGCTGTGCTGATAACTTTGTAGGGGAAGAGCGGCTGGGTTCAAGCTGCGTCTCCTCCTACCGTCTCCGATTTGGGCGTTCCTCAGAGAACCCATCTCTGGATGAGCTCACGTGGCCTGAGCTGCCACCTCTTTGCTGACGATTTAGATCTGCTGCCAGGCTCTGGAGCTGTCTCCCCATAGCCGCCCTGCCTCCCTAAACTTCATAGTGTGGCCAAAACTGAACTCCCCGCACCAGGGGCTGGATCACTCGATAACTGCCCTGTTCTGTTCATTCCCTCTGGGGCACCCGGCATTGGCCACTGTCGGTAGACAGGATACTGGGCTGGATGGACCTTTGGTCTGACCCAGTCTGGCCGCTCTTATGTTCTTATGTTGCTCCCAAGCCCTCTCCACTCCCCACATCCTCTGGCACCACTGGACCCATCACTATCCTCCCTGCCCCACAGGCCTCTCAGCTGGAGTCCCTCTTAGCCTGCTCTCACCCCTTGCCATCTGCAAAGGTCATTAATGCAGCCCCCTGACCATGCACTATCCCACAGTGCGGTGAAACCGCCTCCTCTCCCCCAGCACCCAGGCCATTCCCTTTCCAGTCTGGACTAGAGGCAGCCGCTAGGGCCTTGCCCGTCACTTTGGCCACCTCACCCACCCTTGGACTCCCTCCACCAGCTCCTCCTTCTCCACAGCGTCACTGCCAGGCTTCCCGTGACCACCTCCGAGCCCCCTCGCAACTCCGCCTCTCCACACGTGCCTGCCCTAGACTCTCCTGGTTCCCCCCCATCCCTCCACTCCTTGCTGCCGGCGATGGCTTCCCACCTTGCAACTGCCCTCCTTGCCCCAGAGCAAGTGACGCCCCAGCTCCAGTTTGTAGTGAGGTGGAATCTTGTGTAGTGAGGCCACAAAACTGAGGGGGGGGCAAACTGGGATCACGACTCACCCTGTATCTGGGTACCCCTGGCACTTCATAAACAAGGGTTAGTTCCAGGCAGGGGTGCCGGAACGAGGGTGTCAAGGGAGCACAGGGATGGGGCCTTGGGGGAAGGGGCAGTGTGGGGGCGGGACCTTGGGGGAAGATGCAGTGTGGGGGCAGGGCCTCGGGAGATGGGGCAGCATGAGGGTGGGGGCTTGGGGAGAAGGGGCAGCATGGGGGCAGGGCCTCAGGGGGAAGGGGTGGTGTGGGGGGCGGGGCCATGGTTCGGACTCCTGTGGGCCCCCCCCCCACTTTTAGGGAGCTTCCTCTGCTCCTGGTTCAAGGGGATTGAAGATTCAGGCAGGTTGGAGTTATGGGTCACCAAACTGGATTACCAGGCCCTACTAATACCCCCCCACACACTCTTCCTTGTCTCCAACCTTGGTTTCCTCTAAAACAGCATTTGGGCCTCCAGCCACCTTGGCCTCAGTGAGATTCACCCCGAGAGCTTTATATAATAGTGTCACTTTTCCAAGCACGGGCATGATCCCGTTCCCAGAAGCTGTTTGGAAACTTGAGATGGTCTCAGGCCATAAACCAGGGGCCCTAGATTTCGAGTTCTGAGGCTGTTCCCCTTCACAACCCACCTCCCTCTGAAATCGTGAGTTCTAGCACAACTTCTGGAGCAGTACCAACCCCCCTCCTCTTCTCCATGGCTAGATCTTCCTTCTCCCCCTATAGCCACTCCAGTCCTGAGTCAGCGGCCGAACCTGCTCCCCCTGCAGCCAGTGAGAGCTTTGCCACAGGCCTCTTCCGCTGGAACATCCCGACATTGGTCGGGGGAAGTTATGAGGGGGCAGGGCCAGCCATGCACATCAGACAGGGAAGAGCTCCATTAGGTCTCATCGGCTCCTGCCCCCAGTCTCCTTCTTAGTGCTTTGTCCAGCTTGGGTTTAAATGACTTAAACACTGGGCTTCCCCCATTTCCCATGGGCGACTATTCCACGGTCTAAGAAATTGTGCATAGCAATGGGATTACCGGCTGGCTTCACAGGAGTGTCCCGTGCTGGTAACTGATACAGTGGCAACTCTAGGCATACACGGGCCTTAGAAATCTGAGCCTTCCTGGTTATTGTTTTAGAAAAATGTGGGATTTTCCCCTTCATAGGGTCCTGTTTATCCGGCACCCCCTGCTGGCTTGGCTGGAGTTCTGCCCATCCGGCGCCCCCTGCTGGCCTGACCAGAGCTGCAGCATTCACATCATTAGATTCCCCCAGCAAACAGGTGTCCAGTCTCCTCGACATCTCTGTGGGCGCACTGAGCCTTCCCCCCCGCCAACATCTAGAGATGAGTAACAAGACCCAACAGGCCCGCTCCTCAAAACAACAGGCCCGTGAGCAGCCCGCGTGCCTCGTTGTCTCCTGCCGTCGAGGTCCAGCTAACAAAATGGCCGCCGGCGCTCTGCAGACCGGCAGGCTGTCCCCGTAAATCATGCCAGCGCTTTCCTCCAATGGCCCCCTGCTCAGGCTACGATCCCCAGAACAGGCCACGGTGCCAGCTCCCCCCGCCCAGCCCTCCGCCTACCCGCTCTCGCCAGCGCCCCTTTGTTTGTACCTTGTAGCGCAAAGAAGCATTACATCCTAATCCGCCCGTTCTTTCCCCTTCCCCCATCCCCTCCTTCGCCTCTCTCCTGAATCTTCTCATCCGCTCACACCCATAAATCTTAATTGCATCTGTGGATTTTTTTTTTTAACAGCGTTAATTAATCATATTTAGGCCTGTTCCCAGCTGTTGCCTTGAGGAGAACCCTCCGCCCCCATCCCGGATGCATGTTACTTTGGGTAAATCCGATCAGTTGGAAGAATTCTTTGATTCCGGAGAAGTGCAGGCCCTGGGAAATTCATCATTGTCCCCCCCGCCCCGACGCCGCTTGCTGCCTTCAGCTCTGATCGCCGGCTCCCCTTCCCATCCCCCCCTCCGCCTGCTAGGGCTTACCGCCCCCATGTAACCGATCCGCTGCGGGGTGGGGTGGGGGGGAGGACAAAGGGGGTGGGGGGGCTGGCGGGAGTGGGAAGCGCTGTCTGTTTGCAGCGCGCTGAGGATGCAGGGAGGTCATAGGAGGGGCCCCCTCATCTCTGCCCTATGCGACTGGGAAGGAGATGTGATTAGGGAGCGCCTGCCATGTTTATCCGGGGTAACGCTGGCTCCGTCCCACCTGTGACAGCAAAGGGCTGAGCCCCTCGGGGTCTGCATGGTAACCCCCCTGCCCTGACCAACTCAGTGCCCCCGCCTCCGTGCCGATCGACAGGCAGCTGCTTCCTCCGCTGGCGGGGGCAGGGCCGTGGGCGAGGGTAGCGTGAGCCGGGGCTGACGCTATTGGCACATCCCCCGGGCCATGCGATGCCTGTGTCGCCTGATGTGACCTTTTAACTGACACCAGGAGGACGCATTGGAAAATTGATGGGCCGCATACACTCGGGAGGCTGCCTGGTGGCACAGGGGGATTCGCTGTCATAGAATCATAGAATCTCAGGGTGGGAAGGGGCCTCAGGAGGTATCTAGTCCAACCCCCTGCTCAAAGCAGGACCTTGCTTGCTGCCAGCGCAGGTCTCTGGCTCCCGCACACCGTGTAGCGTGATTGGCATCCTCTGCCTGGAGAGGCCCAGGGCTGTGCTAGCAGGGGGCTGCGAGTTGGGAGTGGGGGGCATCAGCAGAGCTGCAGTTTGGAGTTCAGGGCTGTGCTAGCAGGGGTTGGCGGTCAGGACTGAAGTGCATTGGCGAAGCCAGAGGAATGGGTGAGGCGGGAGGACAAAGGACTGGAATAGCGGAGAGGGCTGCGGGTCGGGATTGAGGGGCATTGGCAGGGAGGTTAAGGTGAAAGTCTGTAAAGCAGCAACTCTCCATGTCCTGGCTGGTGCCAGCTTCATTCACTTCCACCACCACAGGTTTTTAAAAATGGATTTTCTTGTACGTGTTAATGCTGCAGCGTGGGGCCTGGTGTCCGCGGGGCTCTACGACTCGCATGGAAAGAGGCCTGTGAAATCATCCTGGCTACTGCTCAGCCCGGGCAGGTTTGTTCCCTATTGTGTATTCTCCAGCACAGGGTCCTGTCTACTTTTAAATGTCCCAAGTCACGTCCAACCACATATCTTGGGAGACTGCTACTTCCTAACAGGCCTCGTTCTCAGGAAGTTTTCCTGAAATTCAGCCTGTTTCCCCTTCCTTCATTCCATCCTGTTCGTCCCTTATGTCACACACACAATCATTTCTCTCCCTGCTCGCTGATAATACCCTTCACCTATTTGCCGACTGTCATCATGTCCCCTCTGACATTAAGCTAAGCCAGGTGTATTTAGCTCTTTTAATCTTTCCTTGTAAATCCCTAGTAATTCCAGATCCCTGGTCATTTCCCTAGTTCTTCTCCAAACTCTTTCCGGTTGTGTCAACATCTTTCTGATAACAGGTCTGGAACTGCACGGGGTATTCCAGATGCAATTGCACCAGAGCCATAGATAGAGTCTGAGACAGTTACCTCACTAAGCCACTACACAACGCAGTTGTGTATATAGCTCAGAATTGCATTGGCCTCCTCTGCATCCGTATCTCGCCGCAAATTCATTTCTGCTCAGCTGCTGAGGCTGTCCCAAGCTGACTCGCATTTTATTTCCTACTCATGTTTCTAACCACTCTCTGGGCTCAATCCAACTCCCATTGCAGTCGGGGGAAAGCCTCCAACAGGCGTCGGAGCTAAATCTTTTGGTTTTATTTCTCTGTCCTGTCTGGTTTTGGTGACACCTCCCAAATTCACTATTATCTGCAGATTTCTTTAATGAAGACCCTCTTCCAGATCAACTAATGAAGATGTTAATTAAGACTGGTCCTAACATCACACCCCATGGTTCCCTATTAGACGCTTCCCACCCAAGCCATACATTCCACTTTAGCCAATTTTCAAGCCACATGACAACTTCACCTCCCATTTTCATTTCCCCTTTGAGCAAAACACTCCATTTAACATTGCTTTGAGCACGATTCTAGGATATCAGTTCCATTGGGCCCTGCATAGATTCAGGCCAATACCAGAACATATGGTCTCTCTCCCCCCTAGCCCCACATCACTTCTCTAGCCAGTTAGGTCATCTTATCATTTAATTGTGTTATCTATTGTTGTGGCTAACTCATATGTACTCAGCCTGTGATGAATAGATTTAAGTTGTAGATATAGGAATAGGTAGGATAGGCTCATAGGCGTAGTATTGATGAGTGTCTATTAGGAATATAAATAAAGTAAGGCTATAATGCAAGGCCTACAGGTTGAGGCCTGTAAGATTTCAGGTTAGCCATACTAGGCCTCAGGCCTATGGATGATTGACATAAGAGGTGACCCAGGAATAACCTTGTGCCAGTAAATTTACAAGATTACTGTAAAGAATATGCCAATACGTGATGTCATGGAAAATATGCTGCAATGTACCCGTGTAGACTGCCAGACACCTGACTGTAACATCATGGAAAGTTTTGCTCTCACCGCAGGTTACCATGGGAACATGTGTATGTTGCTGCTCATGAGAAGAGAACAACCTCTGAAAAGCGGGGGCACCCCAAGGTTTATGGGGTGTGGAAGTACAGATAAGGAAAAGGGGGTGGGAACACTCAGGCATATGCATAAGGTGGTGAACGTGGTCATAGAAGGGTTCTTGGTACAGATAGAGTGGCAAGACCTGTGGGAAAACCCCATCCAGAAACAACCCTCTCTCGATGACTACCTGTTAAGAGATCCACCCAAGTCGTTGATCTCTTTGGGTTTGTGAGTATGAATACAGCCTTGGCTGTTGCATGAGCTCTCTCAGGTTTTGTACGGACGTATGTGTGAGTGTAACTTATAATACAGACTAAATTACTTACTTGTGACTATGTGCGTGGCCGCTGTGTTCATTCTTCGTGTGCTCCTCAAGCTTCCCAAAGAGAATCTCCAAGGGCAACCTGGTCTTAAAACTGTAGCTACACAGGAGACGGACTCGCTCACTGGGGACACGGAGGCTTAACACAGAACTATCAATTCAATTCCTTATAGAAACGGCATCCTCTCGAATACCCGTTGGAAAAACAACCCCACAGCTCAGCCATGGCCCTAGAATCTCCCCTGTTCATGCTGGGTGCTATTAAGCTCCAGCAGGCAACATCTTGTGCTGACGGAGAGGTCACTGATGGACGGCGTGATGGGATATGTGACCCCTCGGGGGCCGAGGCGGGTGGGGAACATGACTGAGGGAGGAAGCGTGAGCCACGGGTGTTCTACTCAGTTCACATGTGGGGCCAAGCAGAGGGCTAGGGCAGTTTGCCAGGACAAACGTGGCCCAAACTGAACCGGCTCGGACGTCAGGGAATGGGGTCTCCTCTGGATGTCCGTTTCTATCGGCCTCGCTGTCGTGATGTCTCATCACGGATCGCTCCAGCTCCTGGAAGTGCGGTTCACCCTCCTAGGCACCGGACCTATTACGTACAGCCCTGTGGACTGGGGTAGCACCCAGCTCTGCAGCTGTCTGGGGACACGTGGAACTGAGTGTCAGGATAATCTCCTAAAGGCCATGGGCCAGATCCTTCACCCCTGACAAAGGGGGCTTAGGGCCGCAGTTGTGGATTCCCCTAGCAATGGAATCCCTTCTGAATCCCTCCCACCACTGCCCCTTTCCACCGATTACCTGTATATGGGCCCCGATCTGTCACAACATTTAAGCATGTGCTTAACTTTAAGCAGGTGAGTTGTCCCATTAATTCCTATTGACTTCAAAGGACCTAGCCCATGTGCTTGGAAATGAACAGGTGCCTAAGTGCTTTGCTGACTCAGGGCTTTAGTGATTAGCCAGGCAGGGAGCTCTGGATACATCCTACGGATAATTGACCACTTTGCTACTTGTGCACAAGCCAGAGCCACAGTCAATAAATCAGGCAAAACAGCTGCGGGTAAACTATACGGGGACTGCGCCCTGCGAGGGGGATTTCCTGAAAAGATCCACCATGGCCAAGCTTCGGGAATTTGAGAATCAGGGGACTTTGTGTGTCTGGTAAGTTACAAAGCTCCTGTACTGCTCCACGAGGAAAGCCAGGGAACGATTCAGCGGCGCGCTGTTAGCAACGGTGCGAACGCCGACGGAGGAGCAAACGACAAGCAGGGCCTGATGGTAACTGCCACCACGCATGAAAGAACGGGCTTCCCACTGCCCGGGCAGTCTGTGCGGTCGCCCGTGCATAGCCTTAGAAGGCAGCGTGGCCTAGTGGACTGGAGTAGGGACACCTAATCCTGATTCTGCCACTGTCCTGCCCTGTGACCTTTGCTTCCCCTCTTTCTAAAAACATCTCTTCTAATTCAACCCTAAGTTACTCGGCTCAACGCTGGAGTCACTGGAGGGTTTCTCTGGCTTACAGCAGATCTCACTATTGCCAAACATACCAGGTCCAGATGGGTAAAGGTTGCTTTGACTTTGTTCACCTTTGGGAATTCAGCAAAAGGAAAATAGACAATAGGCCAGATGATGATAATAATTATTACTATTCCAACGATGTTCTTGATCCTGCACAAGGCTCAGAACTATTTTCCAAGGAGGGGATGGGTTAGATTACAGAACAGGCTCGGAGGGAGATGGCAGGAGCTCCACGGCTGCATAGAGGACCTGGTTCTCCGTCGGCCTGCACCTTGTATAGTCGTTTACTCCGGTGCAAACTGGGAGTAAAAGGTTATTACACCAGAACGACCACATGAGGTGTGGGGTAATGGAGAGCCATGTTAAGGCCAGAAGAGACCAGTCTGATCATCTTGTCTGACCTGCTGCTCAAACAAACCAGAGAACTCCACCCAGTGATCCGGCATCAAGCCCCCTTGTCGAGGCATTTAAAACTAGAATGGGGAAAGCATTGGAAAATGAACAATCTGGCCCAGCTGAGCAGGGGTGGGCTAGACAGGCCATTCAAAGGCTCGCCTGTCTAATGTCTGTGATCAGTGGATGGTCATGTCCAACGTGGTCACTTTTCACCTCGGATAGTGACAAACTAATCAGTGACCCTGTGCCTCTAGTGTCCCAAATACACACTCTGTAACTGCCCACCTTTATTTCCTCACATTTCCTCACATCTCTCTCCAACCCCATATGTACTCCATCTGTCTGTCCATCCATCTGTCTGTCCGTCCGTCCATTCCCGTACACATCCACCCATCCCCATACACATTTATCTACATGGCCACCCATCGCCATACACATCTATCTACATGGCCACCCATCCATCCACCCATTCCCATACACATCTATCTAATCTATCCATCCCTCCATCCCTCCCATAGGTACTTTCTCTCTCTAGCCCCCAACCGGGTGCTGGGCACCAATCGTAACCAAGGGCCTGAGCTGCAGAAACAAAATGGTGGTGACCTGACTGTCCCCCTTACTGATTCTAAACACTCCCGTTGTGCAGTCGGCACAGAAGGCAGATGCAGCAACGGTGGGGGTTGGGGCGTGAGGTTTTGTTGGGAAGAGGCAGTTTGGAAAGGAAAATGGGAGGGACAGAAAAGTTGGAAAGATCAAAGGTAAAGATAAACCTCCATCTCTTCACCAACGTTTCCACTTAGCCTCCTGCTGAACCCAGTTACCCTAACGAAAATGACGGCGCCGTGACAGACTTTTCTCTTTGATTAAAGACTTCCAGGCCTTTTGCAGGTGGCAAACCCCATAACTCACTGTAAAGATGGCTGCATTTTATAACTGATGAGTTCGGGGGGGGGAGGGGAGGGGCGGTTTCTCCTCCTTCCTCCCCTCTCCTTCGCTCACTCTCCAGTTCAGACCGAACTGGGTTTAACTAGGCCTGAATAATTTAAGAGAGTCATTATGCTCCTATGTTTTTCCCTTACTGTCAACTGTAAAATCCATACAGTAGCTCCGGGAAATGGGGCTAATTTGAATTGATAATAGGAGGCGCTGGAAAAAGTCATCTATTGCCGTGCAATGGTGGAGCAGATGCATGCTAAATCTTGTATAATGAAAGAATATGCCGATGTCAATTATGTAAGAAAACGACTTTACAGTGGTTTGAGGCAATGGGTTAGCATTCCGCCTGATATTATCACATAAAGAAACACCCATCAAAACTTCTCATAAATATGGAACGGCAAGTAAGATTACATTATAAATTTGAATGTTATGAATGTGTATGAGCGAGACAGATAGAGGCAGGAAACCCACCTCTCATAACGGAATCGTAAAAAAGGGCCGTATTTCAAAATTCACATAGCACCATTACTGGGAGAGCAGGCAGATAGCACAGACCGTCCTCTTTGCAACAAAGTTCTTATTTAAGGAAGCACGACCCATGGCTGTCAATGTCACTCTGTCTTTTCCTGGTAACTGTCAGCTGGCGTGGAGATGCACTATGGCCTTGGAGAAGGAGGAGGAGCCAAGTAAGTGGCGCTGCTGCTAATGCTGGATTGAAATTTTAGAGCAGTTTGGGTCTGGCTCCAAACTTCACCGCTGGCTCCAAACTCTGTATGGAGCTGAGTCATAAACTGACCCCTCCTCAAAAACGGAGGCAACTCTGGCCAGGTCCCACCTTTAATTACTGCCTGGGAAATGATAGTCTGGGGGACAGGAGCTGTGCAGGAAGGATAAACGTCTCCAGATGTTAACAGATGACACTGATGTTGGCAGCCGGTTAGGAGAAGATGGAGAATTGCTGAGCATATGTGCTAGATTGGAGACGGCGTTAGTGACTCAGGTTAGATAGACTCGGTGGAGAAGGGGTTGTCCCCCAAAAGGGGGATGTGATATCACCCGTAGGGGCAGAGCTAAGCAGAGTGGGAGGGAAATGATTGTACATGATCCAGCAAACTCTAAATAGGATTTCGCTCTGACCTTCTTCCCAGCCCTGTGTATTCACAAATTCTTGGTGTCGTTTAGTTTAATCACAAAACTAGATTAGTCTCATCACGGAACAGAACCTGCGGTGGAGATGCTGTTTATGAAGACTGGCTCACCCAGACAGGGAACAGGGAGAATGCCATGCGAGCCAGGGGGCCGATCACACAGCTTCAATTGTGGATACAAGTTACACCAGTGTAGACCTGCATTGGCTCCACTGGAGTGACTCTGGATTTATATTGGTGTAACTGGGAGCTGCATGCAGCCCATACTCTAGTCCCTGTGTTATACATGTACATGGCCCTGTCTCTGTCAGGGAACATCTGCTACAGGTCTCAGACAGGCTGACCAGAAACCTGTCCATAAAGGAATGGAACAAGGCCAGAAATGGGCCAGGCTCTCCTGGCCTTTTGGGGACCTGCCTGCCCCTCAGCAGAGGAGTCAGGGGTAGACTCAGGTAAACTGCAGGGTGTGGGGGCTGAATGAGACCCCCGTATAGCACTAGTGGGGTGCAGCGAGGGGGAGGCAGTTCAGCACTTGCAACAAACCAATAGGATTTTTGTAAGTGGCCCTGGAAGGAATTGTGCTGCCTAATTTCACACCCAGTTCAGGGCTGGATTGTGCCAATAAGCCAAAGCCCGGCACTGGGGGAGAGCTCAGGATTGGGACAGCAGATGTGCCAGCTACAGTCAGCAGCAGCCAAGCAATGAGAGAATAGTGAATGAACATTCGAGCCACTGGCCCATTACCACCTCTGTGAAACCTATGTATCGATGGAGAGCTGTTAACCTGCGAAACACGGATCTGGTGTCCATAAATTGGAACAATAGGCAGCTCTTAATCCAGGCACAAAATCCCTTTTGATGCTAGGGAAAGTTGCACGTGTGAATGTAGTGCAATGTGGCAAATGACCCTTGTTTTTACGACATATAACTCCCTACACGCTGCAAGCAGAGATGTCTCTCTACGTGGAATAAGGCCATTGTCATTGCAAGTTTGCTGGGTGCTGTACTGGCGTATGATATTTTAAGGTGCGGTAAGTGCGGCAAGACACACACATCCGGCAGATTAACCATCAGGGATCACGCACAGAATTTGGTTATGATACAGCCCAGGTTGCAAATAACGATTTGTTCAGTAGTAAAACGTCAGCCTGTTAAAGGGATCAGACGACAAGCATTTAAAGGGAGGAAATTCCTATGTAAGGTTCATCAATTAACCTTTAACTCATCCTGTTTCCTACTGAATATACTGTATGAATTGCAGCTCTCTGACCTTTCACTGTATGGTGACAGAATCAAGAGCTGCCCTGCCCTCCTGTGTCAGGCCTAGGTGATCTCCATACTGTGCGGGCGTGTCTGATACTGATACTGGGGTGGTATGACGTGGGAACAGCATGTGAGATGAACAAGGACTCTGAACACCCTTGAACTCTGGATTCATATCAGATCTGGATCCGATGTGGCTGGCTCTGGCCCATCCCCCATCTGGAGCGACTGCCCCAGAATTCAGAACTCCAAGAGTTGTCAATGGGGAGCGTAGAAACTCCACTCTCATCTCATCCAGTCTCATCTCTGCCAAGGTCCCTCCGGAGTTCAGAAGTTCTGCAGCGTTGTGGCTTTGGGCAAGTCTGCCTTAGTTGCTTGTATGGTCCCCATCCCCGTACTGTCTGAGCAGCTCTATAGCACTCCAATGAGTTATCCTATTTTACAGATGGGAAATTGAGCAGAGAATTGAAGCTGGTTCGCCCCACGTTCCAGGGTAGCACCCCAGCTGCTGGGCCCCCCTTTCTGATCCATAGTCTCTCTGTGCCTCAGTTCCCCACCTGTCAAATGGTTCTGACAGACTTCCTGTCGCTCACCCTGTTTGTCATTCTATTTAGACAGTAAATGCTTCAGTGCAGGGCCTGTCTCTTACACCTGGCACCATGGGGCCCTGATCTCACTTGAGGTTGCTTGGCCCTACCACAATACAGATAATAAAATAATAATAATTAATAATAGCTTTAATTGGCAGTAAATACGTAAAACGAGTCCGAATCAACTTAAAAAAACTGTAACCTGACTTCAGATTAAACTCTGTAAACTTCGGTCCGAAAGGCACTTTTCTGTGAAAGTTAGAGGAGTGCAGGTCAGGGTGGGGAGCCTCAGATACCGCGGGGATGTAGATAGGTAGGTAGATATGTGGGTACGGGGATAGATGGATAGATAGATACTGGACTGAGAATAAAAGCTGAATGTTATCAGGAGTGCTGTGGTTTTCAACCTTTTTTCATTTGCGGACCCCTAAAAAAATTCGAATGGAGGTGGGGACCCCTTTAGAAATCTTAGACATAGTCTGCGGACCCCCAGGGATCCGGGGAACCCAGTGGAGAACCACTGCAGCAGTGTTATCCCTGTCAGCAGAGAGGCTGCACAATGGGCCAGTGTGCTGAGCTATCACAATTTGGACAAGTGTATTACGATTGAACAACTACAGTGGAAGTTACATCTGCCCTAAAATTCAGGCTGGCCATCCTTTGGCAACAGTGATGGAGAGTGGTGTCCTCCCCCATCCCGCTCCAGCAGGATCTAATCAATCTAATCTAATCAGTGTCAGAGCTCAGTAATATGGGAAAAGGTGATCTAGCCGCCTAGGGTGGAAGCCAGAGATCCGTTGCCACTTGGGGGCCTGTGACCACACCGAGGGAAGAGCTCCCCCTACTGACTCCTCCATCCCACTGCTTGCTCTCTTTTGGAAGTGGTCCCCTTACCTGCACAGTGGGTATCTGTGGGAGGTCTCCCACCTGCCACTGCCCCATGCCTGCCCCCTTATTTTCTGAGTGCTGAGAAGATCACAGGCTAAGGTGGAGCGGTTGCAAAGGGAAAAGCTTTTGTTCCAGCAGTCATGAGAATTATGGCCAGGTGGGAACAATTGTCATGGCGGTGGCTTAGCAGAGAAACTGGCGCAGGTGCCAACACCTAGTGTCCCTAGCCCTGTTTGCCGGAAGCTGGGAATGGGCGACAGGGGCTGGATCACTTGATGATTCCCTGTTCTGTTCATTCCCCCTGGGGCACCTGGCATTGGCCACTGTCGGAAGACAGGACACTGGGCTAGATGGACCTTTGGTCTGACCCAGTCGAGCTGTTCTTACAATGGTGCCCCCAGAAACGATGGAATTGCCTGAAAGATACAGAGGCTGTGGTGCCTACTCTGGCTTTGGGGTAAGCGCCTGTATTTCCCCAACAGTCTCTGCACAAAGCAGCAGATCCTTTGCCTTTCCCTTTCAAATCCACAGGCTGTTTTCAAGGCCCTGGCAACGTCCTGATTTGCGGGCTGGCACGCCGGAGGGACTTTCATCTTCGCCATGACAAATGCAATAAAGGGAACAATCTGAAGATCAAACACAAGGAAGACACATTTACAAACCTTCCGCGAAAAAGGTTGGAGCAGCCTGTCAGAGCGCTGGTGATTTGTGCCCCTGGTTGGAATGGGGAACATCAGGAAAGAAAAGAGAGAGCGCTGGCTCCCTGCTCTGTCCCGATCCCTCGCCCCTCCTTCCCTGCTGATAAAACAAAGATGTTGGCTTTTAAATGTAGCTAACTTAGACGGGGAATGACAGCTTATCTGTCAGGCTAACATACAGCCTTCTGTGCCGGCTGTTGCCAACAGCACAACACTGGATAATTTAATATTCTAATAGAATTCGAACGGCCCTTAAACTAACAGGGATAACAACTCTATTAGCTGGTACACAGAAGGGGAAAATGAGGCAGTGGAAACAACCGAGGATGCATCAACCTCCGACTTTGATCAAGGGACACATATCACCAAGGCGCTTGCCTGCTTTTCTCCCTGGCGCCTGCAATCTATTTGCTGGGGAAAGGAAAACACGTTAATAGAAAGAGCCAAATCATTTGTGTCAAGAAAGGGGAGGAAAAAAGGTGGCAGGAAGTTACAAACCAGAGGGGCCAAATCCAGCCCTGGTGTAAGCAAGTGCAATTACATTGGCATCAGGTAAGTTGCATCCATCTGCCCTGGGACTGAATTTGACCTCCTGGGTCTGATTCTGCTCTTTGACGCTGGTGTAACTCTGCGGGGTCAGATCTTTAGCTAGTGCAAATCTCCAAGGGAAATCAGTGGAGCTACCGGCTGATTCCACTGGAGAGAGTCCAGATTTACACCCGTGTAACCGAGCTCAGAATCTGGCTGAGTGGCTCTAGGACGCTACGGGCCCTTGGTATGCAAAACACTGGTGTGATGCGGTGTTGTTTCTTTGAGCGGCTCCTTCCTTTAGCACAGCGGGTTGCTCCACCCATGGGTGGTGCTGTCCCCAAAAAACTCTCTGGCAGAGATCATTACCTTGCTCCCAAGTTCCTGCTTCTAGTCTTCCCCTGCTCAGTCACTCACAACCAGTCCTTTTCCGAGGCCGTGCCCTTTGTACTCCCACCTAGAGGGCACCAACTATCCTTTGTTTTTAACCTGGGCAACTTCCTTTGGAGTCATCAGTCAGGATTATTGACTTCTTTTCCGTCCTAGGGGCTTTCTAGGGGGGTTTGTGCCTTGATTAGTCTGGGCTACCGACCTTCTCTTTGGGCTCTGTTCAGTCTACCTTGTTGAAAGCAGAATACTTAATGCAGGATCTGAATCTTAGGCGAATGGCACCATCCATGCTTCCCCTCTGCTCTGACTACAGCATCGAGTGGTTTTTTCCCCATAGATTTATAGATTCCAAGGCCAGAAGGGACCACTGTGGTTATCTCGTCTGACCTGTTGTAGCACCGGCCAGAGACCGGCCCCAAAATAATTCCCAGAGCAGAGCTTTTAGAAAAGTATCCGATCTCAGTTTTAGAAGTTCATTCTTGCCACCTTCATCCATCCTCTGATGAGCACGTCCTTCGGTTCTGTTTGGCTCCCTTTGACTTAGCAATTCCAGGACCCTCCACCTTTTCTGATCAAATGGAAACCAGGTGGCACTTTGTACATGCCAATTTGCATTCATCAAGAGGACCATCATGCATTCCATGTCAGACAGCTTGGTGGCTAGTCCGTATTCCTGGTTAATACGGAATAGAACCCGCTTCCCCGTGCTAACCAGTGGCTAGGGAGAGAGGACTTTTCTCTGCCCGTTCCTGTTTCTAACTGCTGGTACTGGAAGTGGACGTATGGAAATTCTCCTCTTGGACATTTCTAGCCCAGTTCTGAAACTGTGATGGTTTGGAATAAGGCTGGGATCAAATATCTGGGTGTTCATGCCAGCTGAGACAGTGAGGGCCCAATCATCAGCTGGTGCAAATCATATAGCTCTGTTGACTTCAAGTGGATTGACGCCAGTTGAGGATTTAGTGCCCAGTCTACGTAGGGTTGCTTGTCTCTTCTGACCTCCTACCAAGCCCTGGCCCTGTCAGAATGATTCAGATGCTGATCCAGACCTTAGCTGGACTGCTGGCATCTGCAAAAATGGCCTGAGAATCTCCAGGGACTGGCTTCCTTGCAGGGCTGGTGCAAGGAAGTTTCCTAGGCGCGCCTTAGGCGAAACTTCCACCTTGCGCCCCTGCCCCCAGCCCAGCGGCAGCTCCCCGCCCCCTCTTCCGCCCTGAGGCACCACCCCCCCGTGGCATCTCCCCCCACTCTGCCCTGAGGCACCCCCCCCCCGCAGCAGCTTCCCCCCCCGGGGAGCTGTGCGGCAGCTCCCCACCCCAGCTCACCTCTGCTCCGCCTCCTCCCCGAGCATGCTGGCCCCGATTGAATTCTCCTCCCCTCTCAGGCTTGTGGCGCCAAACAGCTGACTGGCGCCGCAAGCCTGGGAGGCAGGAAAAGTGGAGCAACGATGGTGTGCTCGGGGAGGGGGCGTAGCAGAGGTGAGCTGGGGTGGGGAGCCCTGCGGCAGCTCCCCCCCCCGCCCTGAGGCACCCCCGCGGCAGCTCCCCATCCCCCCGGCCTGGGGAGCCATGCGGCACCTCCCCACCCCAGCTCACCTCTGCTCTGCCTCCTCCCCGAGCACGCTGCCCCCGCTCTAATTCTCCTCCCAGGCTTGCGGCGCCAAACAGCTGATTGGCGCTGCAAGCCTGGGAGGCGGGAGAAGTGGAGCGGTGACCACGGGCTCGGGGAGGAATGCTGTAAAAAAAAAATTGGGGGCACCACTTCTTGGCGCCCTCAAATCTTGGCGCCCCAGGCAACCGCCTAGTTCGCCTTCATGGTAGCACCGGCCCTGCTTCCTTGTGACGTTGTTGCTGTTCTGGTTTAGCTTCTGAACAAACAATGGAGGAAAAAAAGTTCTCCAAACTTGTATCAAACTCCCCCAAAGCAGCAGGGAGAGAAGAGGGATGATTAGGAGGGGGAGAAACCATAGATAGTACACACACACACACACACACACACACAAACACACACACGGCTCAATTCCACAACCACTGGAATCAATGGGAGTTTTGCCATTGACATCAATGGGAGCAGGATGAAGTGCAGGTACTGTGCGTATATACATGGGCTGTATATGACATCCCGGCTTGACAAAGCCCTGGCTGGGATGATTTAGTTGGGATTAGGTCCTGCTTTGAGCAGGGGGTTGGACTGGATGACCTCCTGAGGTCCCTTCCAACCCTGATCTTCTATGATTCTATGATTTATAGCTGCCAATGCCTGGAATTCAGCATGATCACCATTGTGAGAGTGACAAGTGTCTCATTGTGAAGAACGTTCCATCCCTCCAAGGGGAGTGAAGAACAATAAAAGAGTCTGTCCTTCCTCACAGCTGTCCCTGCTATTGCTGCCTCCACAGAGGCACCTTCTCTGCAGCACCCTGATGAGGGGACAGAGCAGGGAAGTGGGTTCTATTCCCACCTCTGCCACCTTCTCCCTAGGTGACCTGGGACAAGTCACGGCCCCGCTCCGTGCCAAGGTTTCCCCCGCTGTAAACTGGGGCTAGCCATGCTTGCCTTCCTTTGCAGAGGCTTTGGAATGCAGGATATTGCTAGCGATTACAATTCATAAGCAGCGTCAGCCCAAGATCAGAGTTTGTCTGCCGGAGCCTCACGCCGTTTTAGGGTGGGGTGCAGGGGAGGAAAAGGAGGAGGGAAAGCTTAAAAGACCATCTTCCGGGGCCTTCAGGCAGTTTCTATTTACATCCCTTTGAGTAAATTACGGAGCCCTAGAAATTGCTTTGACTCTTAAACCGTACGAATGAAGCTACAGATGGAGGGAGTAATGGCTTAAATTTATTAGTGTGCATAAAATTGCTAATGCTAATTTTCTGCTGTACACCAACCACGCTGGCAATGGGATTAAACTGGGTTCCTTATGTAAACCAACTGTGGAAATGAAATGTACATGTTGTTAGTGTTTCTTCTTCTTCTTCTTCTTCTTCTTCTTCTTCTTCTTCGGAGAATCCATCCCTTAGCTCCCTCTAGTGTCTTAAAGTGTGTATTGTATCTACTCATTCCTGCCAGTGGGCTACCTAGGTGGTGTGATACCCTCTTGATGGCAGGAAGTCTTTCCTGAGATCTAGCCTACACTATTCATCCCACTTTAACCCTTCCCTGGCCTTGCTTGGTGGGATGTAGTCCCTCCCCTGAGGCGCTTGATGCTTGGAGGTACTACTCCCCTCTCCTCATATGGGTTGGCTCCGGGGTTCTTTTTTGTGATGCCTGGTGCATCCACCCAAGGTGACCCCTCATTGTGCCCATGACACAGGGGTGCTGTCCCTTGGGAAAATGAATAATGCTACCCCTGCAGGCAAGGGGGGAGGGATAGCTCAGTGGTTTGAGCATTGGCCTGCTAAACCCAGGGTTGTGAGTTCAATCCTTGAGGGGCCACTTAGGGATCTGGGGCAAAAATCAGTACTTGGTCTTGCTAGTGAAGGCAGGGGGCTGGACTCGATGACCTTTCAAGGTCCCTTCCAGCTCTATGAGATAGGTATATCTCCATATAAGGAGGACCAAACCCAGTACACCAGAACCACTAAAGTTCATCAATGCAAACCCCATCCAAGGAATGACACACCCAAAAATAACAGGATGACAGAGGGGGACTTTATGGGGAGCAGGAAAATAGGGTCTGGGGACAGAAAGGGTCAGAGTTAATTAATAAATACTAAACATGAACAAATCACCCAATCCCCACCACTCACAACTCCCCCTGGCTCTTCCCAGGCAGGTGGGATGCTGGAGATGAGCACTGCGGTGCTCTGAATGTTGGCCAGCTTACGTGAAAGGAAAAGGGTCCCCTTACTGTGTTTGCGCCCCTGGATGGTGCAAGGTCCTCACCTGGCTCCCTGGTCTGGAGGTCTCGGCTGGCTCTCTGTAGCCAGTGCCCAGCCACATCTCTGCCCCTCTGGACGCTGGTCTATGCAGGGCTGACATTGCCTGAGCCATGCGGTAGATCTCACAGTTGTGCCAAGACGCCCTGAGTAGGGAGGGGCAGTTAACCCAGAAGTCCCTGGGCTGCTCCTCATCTCTCACCTGTCCCAAACACAGCCCGAAATTAAACCTAGTCTCTTTGTCTGTGGGTCAGCCTGTCCCCACCCACTGAGGGGCTGAGCCGCTCGTCATTGGCCCAGCAAACTGCTTGTCCAGCTCACCCCCTGCAGCAGCCTTCCTATTGGCCTCAGCGGGAGTTTCTAGCACAGTCTGTCTCCACCCCTGACTCCAAGCATGCTGGGCCAGGGTGGCTGCTAGCGGTTATTGTTGTAGTCCGTAGCGTCCGATGCCTTTGAGGCTCAATGCAGAGCTCCAGGAGCTGGCAGATGCCAAGCGACGGGTGAGCAATCGGCACCGAGGGAGCTGCCTTCACATTCCCCATGGAACCCCTCATGCTGCTTCCCGTGCAGCCCGGCACTGATACGCTGCGGCGCTTGGTATAGACTGTACGAGAGGAAGGGTGGCCAATGGGTAAAGGCACTGGCCTAGACTCTGGCATCAATTCTAAGCTTGCCCACTGACTCCCTGTGTGACCTCAGGCAAGTCGCTTCCGTTCTGCACGGCAGTTCCCCCTGCGTAAAGGGAGACGAGAGAACCCTTCGGCTGCCTGGTCTGGCTGGGGTAGGGGTGTCTGTACAGCGCTGAGCAGGCTCAGCTGTGGTCTCTAGGTGCCACTGCAGGGCTAATAATAAACAGAATAAATTAACGATAATCAAGACTATCATGTAAGGAAGGGTCCCGCTAGGGGAGCGGGGTGGACTAAATGATTATTCATATCCGAGTGTCACCACGCAGCTCTAACATCCCGGGCCCTGGACGTACGGAGAGAGGGAACATCCCTGCCCCAGCTTGTCTAACTGGACAAAGGGTGGCAGGGGAAACAAAGACAAGAAGAGATGGATGCTGGGAACAGAGCCCAGGTCTCCTGGCTCCCTGTGCAGTGTCTCCCTGCAGAACTATGCTGCCTTGCTATGGGGCATTGTCAGTCCCTACCTCTCTAAATGAAGCTTGTGTCACTGAAGGTTTTGGTGCCCCCAGAGGGTGAGACGGGCACGGCAGCGAGCAGGGGCTGACCTAGGCTGGCATGCAACAGACAGAAATAAGGGGGGTGCCTTGGGCCTCATCATTCATGTGCCCCACGGGAAGGGAGCGGCAAGCAGGGCTCCTCCAGGGAGAACCGCACGTTCCCTGGAGAAGCCTGCCAGCGGACAGAAGAGCGGGAAATTGCCGCGCGCTTCCATCCCGCAGGGGTCGTCTGCAATGACCTGCTGCTGTTCCCTGGGCGTGCGGGGCGGGAGAGCGCGGCTCTGCATGGGGAAGGAGGGAGGGAGCAGGCCGAGGGCGGGGGGGGCCCTGCCACTGGGTTTGTGACACAGGTTGTGGAGGGCGATCTCTTTCGGCGGGCAGCCCCTGGTGAGCACTAACGGGAGAGGCCAGAGAAAGAGTAACAGGGACAAATAATCCTACTAAGGAACTCACTAGCGTCTGCTGTGATGCCGCACGGTGCAGCATGCACCCAGCCCATGCCAGGCCTGTCAGGCAGACGTGTAGACGAGGGGGTTAGTTCTGCAGCCCACGGAGCTTTGCTGGGAGTAGAATTGGGACCTGTGTTATAAACCCTGAGTAAGAGCTGCTCCATCAGCTCTATGCCAGCGCCAGCCCCCGCCTGCAATGTATGGTGCATGTCAGGGGCAGAAAGGGGCGGTGGTGGATGGGGCGTGGGCACAATGCACTGGGCTCGGCAGTTCTCTGCTTCCCAAGCCACCCAGAGGCGCATGGGAAACAGAGCATACTTTAGAGCAGCCCCGAGGCTACTCAAGATGATATCAGGGGCCACGCTGGCCTCAAATTAAGGGAATATGGAGAGTGAAAAAGTTCTTAAGCTCGTTTTTGCTCTCTCTCTGTGAAATGAGTCAACTAATACTCACGCCCACCCGCCCCCCACAAGGACAAAGAGCGCTAGAAAGGTGCTGAGTGTTTGCCAGGAGACGCAGCGAATGCATTGCTTGAAGTTTGGTTTTACAGGCAGTGGCTTGATGCACCTTGGGGATATACTGCATGTCTCCAATTTTGGCCCCGGCCCTGCAAGCATCAGTGGGGCTACTCATGTGAGGGACCATTTGCAGGATGGGGGTTTTAGGTGGTGGGCTATGTGGGGCAGGTATCAGGGCTGGGGAAAAGGAGGGACACGTTTTTGTCATGAAAACATGCCCTTTTTCCCCCCACCAACTCGTTCTTTGTCATTTCAAACCTCCCCCGGGTTTCCTTAGACGGGTTAAGGGGCCTACTACTGCTTGGCGTTGTAGGAGCGCTCCTTTAGCTCCCGTGGTAGGGGCCCACGGAGCTGAAGGAGCAGCGCTCTAGTCCAGGCTGAGCTAGAAGCGGCGTCTGCTCTTTATGGATTCTTTCTAGCAGCGCCTCCTCAAAACGCCTTTCTCTTGGGCTTGGAGGTGAGACTCCCTTTTTCCTGCCGAGACCTGGGCTAGGGACCCCACCATGCAGCCCTGCGGCCTCACTGATGCAGAGCCCCAAAGAGAATGGGACCCCCTCCCCGGCTCCTGGCTGTCTCTCTTTCCCCGCTCTCTCCTGGGCCTGGTTTGACGGAGCTGTGGGGGCAGCTTTACTGTCCCCGAGATGTCTCCAGAGCTTAATCCCCGATTCCTGTTCCCTGTGCACAGAGGGCAGCTTGTGTTACCCCAGGAAGCGCTAGAAGCCGAACGCAGTGGGAGACGGCTGGGAGGGATTAGACCCTGCGGGGACGGGACACAAAAGGACAGGGGATCAAATGGCAGGGCAGAGCTAAGCCCAGGCGTAGCGTGGACGGGGCTGGCTACTGAGAGCTAGTCTGCGCGCTCCCTCCAGCACGTGGTCTCTGCTCACCAGCCCCTCTGCAAGCTCCTCTCTCTGTGCATGAACCCGGGTCCTGAGGCACATGGGGGGGAGGGGCAGAGCATGGGCAATTTTAAGAACAAGGCCAATGCAGATACAGCCTAGGGCTGGAAACCACTGCCAAGCACAGCAGCGGCCTAACATGGGTAGAGCGGGGGGACGTTTGCATATAACCTATAGCGATCGCTCTCAGGTCTGTAGAGATCCACACAGGAAGTTTGTGATGGAGCAGGGACTGGACTCTAGGTTGCCTAGACTGGTGCTCTAACCATTGGTCAATCCTTCCTTTCTAACCATTAGTCTTTAGTTTGAGGAAACAGTGTGTTCGCATTCGGGCCTAGATCCTCACGGGTATTACGGCACCTCACTCCTACTGATGGGGGCCATTGGATCAGCGTTCACCTCGTGTCCCCCCAGCAGTACCTGGCTCACCCCTGGGAAGCTAATGATCCAACCTAGCAGACTGAATTCAATGAAGCCCAGTCACTTGCCAGCCATCACCCGCGACGTGGTGCCATCCCCTGGCTTTCTAGTCATCGGCCGGGTTTGAAGAGTTCTCCAACTCGTCGAGGGTTTGTTGGCGTCCACACGGATCTCCAATGGATTCCTTTGCAGATCTGAGCCTCGCTGCTGGTGGAAGGTGTCCCGCTGGCAGCCCTGGTGAATTAAACCGGTTTCCCTCTCTCATGGCCCTGCTAGCATGACTCTGCCTGGCTCTGCGGTGGGACACGGGGAGTAGTTGAGTCTCCACAGCCCATGCAGGTCTTGGTCTCTTTGTGGAGTGCAAAGCTGTGTAGGTCACAGCAGTCTGGAGTTCAGAGCTCTTCCCCCCCCCCCCCCCCGATATTTCATTCGATGGTCGAGGTTTCTCTGAGAGCGATGCCCGGTGGATACATCTTACAGCAAGTCCCTCGAGTGTCATAACACAAAGAAAAACCAGGTGATCTTTATAAACATGAACTGAAAGTTAACTGTTTGGCTAGACAGCATTTACATTTTCAAGAGTTTGGAGCAAAACGGGGACAATTGAGTATCCTAGGACCTGGGACACTTCCTTCAAGAACTGGATGAATTAGGGATAGATGGTAACCAGACGTGACTTGTGGGGTGGGCTCCCGGGGCCATGTGCCCCCCGCCCCGAGTTGCTGCTTGGCTTGGACTGAGCATGCTTACACGGATTGAGCATGCTCAGTAACATCTGCCTGAACTAAAATTTAGTATCCAGACACCCCCCAAACTCTGGGACTCTGCGTGCTGGAAAGTGAAGCCAGCTCCAGACCTGAGCTTTGCAAGCAGCCTCCTATTTTTGTAATGGGCCACGCCCTGGGTCCAAGCACTCTCTGTTATTCAGCTCCAGCTCAGGACCAGAATTTGGCAGCATAGATCCATCTCTGATTATACGGGAACTAGCCCGAGTGTGAAGAAGATCTTGCATCCTGAGGACTTCCAGGGGCAAAGGGAAGAGGAGGTCACCTGAACATGACTGAAAAGTGAATTCCTCCGGAGCTGCACATCCTTAGGAGAGCCGGGTGGGAAATGGGTTTTCTGTCCCAAGAAAATTTTTGAGAGTTCAGAAGTTTTTCCCGTCTTGAATCAGGACGAAAAATTGAATTTTTGAAAATGTTCGTGAACCAAAAATCCCCCCAAACATTTTGGTTCAGGTCCATCCAGGGGTTTTGTTTTGATTTTCTCCATATTTTTCTTTTGTTTTCTCAGAATAAGTGTTGTACTCTAACTAACATGCATGTCTGAAGGAAAAGCCATTCTGAACGGGAAAATGGAATGCTTTTGTTTAGCAAATGTCAAAATGGGCCAATTTCAAAACGCTGTTTTCAAACAAATGTTGAGCCAAGAAATTCATCAAACCTCACCCTTTCCGGTGAAAAGTTTGGGGTCTTGACAAAAGCGGCATTTTTCGATGCCAAACACCCTTTCAGCTATAAATTCCCAATCCTTAGTGACTTCCATCCAATAGCCAGATCACCAGTTTAACAAGAGCAACAATATTCCCCCCGTGCCTGGCGAACATCCAAGACTAAACTAGAGCATGCATCAACCATGGGCAAATGGACTCTTTGGACCTTCTCATTGGGCCCACTCCCTGGAGTGTCCTGCCAAGGTTGCCAACCAAACCCCAGCTGTCTGTAATGAAAGCTACCTCCATGAACCCTGCCAGGAGGGGGTTCTGACTGGCTGCCGATGCTGCAGAAAGTTACAAGCTAAGGGGATGCAGCTGGGGCACTGGGGTCAAACCAAGCCAAGGGACCTGAGCTTTGCTGACTGTCAGATGAATCCAGCCATTCCCCCTCTCCAGGGAACGCTTGGGGGCCCCATCACTCGGGACACCAGACACTGGCCTGGACAGGACTCTGGGGAAGGTGCAGCGGGGGAGGTAGGTCTCTTTCTCGCCTCTCGGCGATGGCCAGTGCCAGTGCGGCTGCTGAATGGTGACCTCTATCCCCAGCCTGGGCTGGAGGGGATGGCCTGCAAGCTCCGGGGGATGGACAGAAGGCTGAGGGGAGAGATGAAAAGTCGCCTTGGAGTCCGTCTGCAGAAGCCCACCCCCTCCCTTTGTCAATTGATCAAACCCAGTGTCACCTTACAGACCACTTAATCCTCTCCGTCATGCCTCTCCAGGCAGGGGGCGCAAGGTTGAGCTGGCTCCGGCTGCCCTCAAGTCACGTGCTGAGTGTCTGACACGGATTCTAGGCCCATCGGTGAGTGATTGACACCGCCCCAGCCCCTTGCACCTGGGATTCTCCCAGACCCCCTCCTGTTCCCTTCCCAGGCCCTGTTGGACTTTTGATCTCAGCATGGGCTGAAGCTGGGGCCGCTCCCCTGGCCCCCGCCGGTTCCCCCCAGCTTTGGGAGGATCAGTCTGATTTTATCTGGATGTCTCGGGCCCTGACAGGTGTCACTCTCAGCTCCCGAGACGCCTTCGAGAGCTTTCCCTGGGGGGTGGCTTGTAAAACTATAGCCCCATTCTGCGGGCACATGTGCTGGGGTCGGCATGTTCTTCCCGTTTGGAATCCCCCGGTCCCCAGCGCCGCGCTCCCTTGTGACAGCAGCTGCTCGCCTTTACCTGCAGGAGGAAAAACCCAGCAAGAAAAACCACATCTGTTCCTTTACGAGCATCTTTGCAAACCAGGGCGGGTCGGCACTGCCTCCTGCGGCAATGGGGGCTACCCAGTGCCCCCCGCCCCCGCTCCCCCAGCTTGGAACCCAGCTGCGACCCAGCCAGGGCTGACGCCTGGAGAAAGCTCTCCCTGTCCTGTGAGCTCCTGGAGGGAAGGAATTGGGCTGGAGACCAGGTGTGCTCTGGAATAGAGGCCAGAGTCGGGGGGAGAGGCAGGGACAGGCGTCCTTCCCTGGCTGCGCTGGTTCGGATCTCGGCAGCTGGCACCCCCGCTAGCCTGGCAGCTGCCCGTCACATGCGCACAGAGGATCCCAGCAGCATTAAAGAGGGTTACGCGACCTGAGTTTGTGGGGTGGGGGGTGGGACAGCAGGGTCCAGATTGGGAGGGACCCTCAATGTGTCCCACTGGGGTGCTGGCCCAGGGTAAGCCAGCCAGGGCTATAGGGCTGGTGCTCTCCTGCATGGCCCAGCCGCTCAGCTCTTCCTGGGGCTAGCGGAGATAGAACTCACATAGTCCCACACGGGGGACCCCGAGCCGGTGGAAGCCTGCAGCTCCACTCTCATCCCTGATCCCCAGCATTGGGAGCATTCTGGATGCTTGCTGGGTGAGTGGCCAGAGCGTGCCGTGACCCCGGGCAGGTGGACTGGCCCCTAGGGCTGCTGCTGGTGAGAGTCAGAACAGCCCTGACGCTGCTGTAACTTGTGCTGGGGTCTGAATCGGCCTGCAGCTGCTCCCAGGATTGGGGTGACGATAAGGAGGCAGACAAATGCAGAGTGTAGCTCAGGTGCACTAGAGAATCCGCCCCTCTGTCCTTCTGCTATTGCTGTCCGTAATTTATACCGGATGTTGTCCTGTGTTGGTACACAGTCCCAGAAGGCCTTTTGGGGCTGCAGTTTGATTGACAGGCACTATATATTACATACAGTTGTGCTGCAAATATACTTCATTGCAACACCAGAACGACCAGAGATCCTGTCTCCGGATTGGCACATGGCCTGGTGCGCCAAACGCTCACAGCGGGGCAGGTCAGACAGTCAAGTTTCTCCGCTAGCTGGAGGGATTTTCTCTTCCACAACCAGATCTCTTGCTCCCAGTCTCCATGCTGGGAAGCTGCCCAGGGAGGTCTTCTCTGACCCGTTGACCAATATCGACAAGTCCCGAAGGCCGAATGGCTCCCTCGACCACTTGCAAATGGATGGTCACACCATGCAACACGTAGGTTTTCTTTGGAGACCTTTCTTTGGAGACCTTCCTGTCCCATTCCTGTAGAATCAGAGGATGGGAAGGGACCTCGAGGGGTCATCTAGTCCAGTCTCCTGCACTCATCACGAGACCAGGTATTATCTAGACCATCCCTGACAGGTATTTGTCCAACCTGCTCTTAAAAATCCCCAATGATGGAGATTCCACAACCTCCCTAGGCAATTTATTCCAGTGCTTAACCACCCTGACAGTTAAGAAGTTTTTCCTAATGTCCAACCTAAACCGCCCTTGCTGCAATTTAAGCCCATTGCTTCTTGTCCTATCCTTAGAGATTAAGGAGAACAATTTTCCCCCCTCCTCCTTGTAAAAACCTTTGACGTACTTTTATGTACATACTAGGCAGGCCCGACACTGCTTAGCTTGGGAGATCCAATAGGATCATAGCAACTCACCCATCCATTTCTAGTGTGCGCACCCCCATGTGATCGAGGCAGTGGGTGGTATCCATTGGAAAGACAACTGGACTGGCGTGTATGGGTGAAATTCTCTCTGCACAAAGTCTCTGCACCTTTTAACCCCGAGGATCCAGTGGCGCACAAGCCTTGTGCAGGGTTCTGTTCCAGTGCATGGGGACGTGATAACGGTCAAGGTCTTTCCCTCCATCCATGCTTAAATCCCAAATGCAAACGCTACGCCTTGCAGCAGAGGCCTTGCTGACTCCAGGGTCCGTGAGCACCCGAAGTCACGATGGATTCACTGGGACGCGGTCACGGGTTTTCCCCCGCTCCCAGTCCTTCCCAAATTCCTGACCATTGCTCTAGGCTGTAAATGGATCCCCCACCCAGCTGACATGGGACGTGCGAAATCTTGCTGGTGCTCTCTTAAGCCCTGATGCAGAGACATGAGGGAAGAAGTGGCCAAACGTGTGTGAACATTACCAAGTGCGGGAGGCTGAGTTGCTTAGGGAAAGGAGACGGAACAAACAAGAGCTAGGAGAGAAGTCACTGAAGCAACGTAGGTCACGTCAGTAGTTTTGCCCTCCTGGAGTCCTGTTTCAAGTCCGCCTTTTTGCTCTTGATCCAACAAAGTTTTGTGGGGTCCCAGCTCATTGTGTGGGGGATAAATCTCTAAACGGGACCAAATTCAACCTACCCAGACATGTCTGGATGTGCTCTCTGAGCACCTTGCAATCATTTCTGGGGGGTTTTCCTCATGCACACCTTTGAAGTAGGGAGCATAATTTGCCTGAACTCAATGACCCTCCCGTCTATTCCTATGATCCTCATTTTGCAGAGGGGGAAACTGAGGCACGATGTAGATTAAGGGACTCGCACAGGAAATCAGTGGCAGAGCAGGGAATTGAACCCAGAACTTTTCAGTCCTAATCAAGCCCCTACGCTGTTAAACTACCCTTCTAGGCCAAGCAACAGCCATGTTCTTCCCCCTCATCTTGGTCTGCAGCCCAGTGACAGTACAGGTAGTAGCATAGGACTGGTAGAAAGAAGAGAACTATGCAGCTTGTAAATGTACGCGCCTTCCTTCCCTGTAACTCCCAGGTGGCAGCTTGCTCCCTTCCAGCACCTCTCTGGCTGGGGAGTTCCCATTCTTTTGGGTTGCTGACCAAGCTCATGGCTGGCTACCCCATTACTTGTTTACAAGTACTAAACCCAAATGGCCATGGAGGAGTCCGATGAGGAAATTGTGCTGAGTTTCTGCTGAGCCAGCTCCTCCGTAGGGGCGTGCCTGGGCATAGCCCCCCACTGAAGTCGATCTCTGTCTGTGGAGCAGCTTTCCATTAGATGCCACACGGCTGCCTGTTTCCGGGAAGAAAGTTGAGTGCCCTTCTAACGTAGTTAAACCAGCTCCTGTATAGAAACCAGAGCATTCCCTGGAGTCCCTGATCTGTGCTAACAGGGAGCTGGACTCTGGTTTTCATCTCTCTTCCATCAGCGGCAAGATCTTCAAGCATTTGCAATGTTCCTAGCCCAGTCACAGCTAAAGGATACCAAGATTGGGCATCTGCTACTCCCTGGACGCAGGCAGTCGCATGCTGTCTGATGGCCATACCACACTGCATAAGAACATAAGAACGGCCAGACTGGGGCAGACCAAAGGTCCATCCAGCCCAGTATCCTGTCTACTGACAGTGGCCAATGCCAGGTGCCCCAGAGGGAGTGACCCTAACAGGTAATGATCAGGTGATCTCTCTCCTGCCATCCATCTCCACCCTCTGACAAACAGAGGCTAGGGACCCCATTCCTTACCCATCCTGGCTAATAGCCATTAATGGACTTAACCTCCATGAATTTATCTAGTTCTCTTTTAAACCCTGTTATAGTCCTAGCCTTCACAACCTCCTAGGGCAAGGAGTTCCACAGGTTGACTGTGCGCTGTGTGAAGAAGAACTTCCTTTTATTTGTTTTAAACCTGCTGCCCATTAATTTCATTTGGTGGCCCCTAATTCTTATATTATGGGAACAAGTAAATAACTTTTCCTTATTCACTTTCTCCACACCACTCTGGCTTCTCACTAGCATGTCATCCAAGCCCTTGCACTGGGGCCTAGTGACTAGCCCACTAGCCTGGAGCTCAAGAGATCTGCGTTCTAGTCCCAGCTCTACCCTCAGGCTGCTGGATGACTGTGCACAAGTAGTCACTTCCGTGCCTCAGTTTCCCCATCTGTACAATGGGGATAATGATCCTGAGCTCCTTTGTAAAGCCCTTTGAGAGCTACTGATTATAAGAGCTAGGGGGTGTTGTTATTATCTTCCGACATACGAGCTGTTAAAACCCCCTACTCATTCAATGAACGTGCATGGTTTTCACATCTCGGTACTGCAGCCTTCCTCCTCGCTCTCCAGCTGAGCATAACAAATCAGAGCACCAGCCGGTGTCCTGGAGCCCTATACAGCTGGCTTCAAATGACCGTTATAACCTGGCAATAATAGCCACCCATCCAGAGTGGCTGGCATCTGCACTTAGCAGGCGCCGGTTTACCCGCATCAGAGAGGGTAAGCCCAGGAGCCACTTCCGTCTGCTGAATGGCCGTTCTTGTGGCGTGCGCCAGTAACAGGTGCGTCACTCTAACGACGCTGTGCTTCTGTGAATGGGTTTATAGCTATCTAGAAAATAGGATTCTTTGCCATTCTGGATTGGATTCAGAAGGCTGCAATTGTCTAATGGCTTTTACCTTCCCCGGATCCTGGCACACGCCTTGCTCAGTTATATGGTGTCCTGAGAAATCGAGGACTGAATACTCTTCTGGCATAAATCTGTACAGCTCCATTGACCTTAATGGAGAGCCACCAATTTACACCGCTGGAGAATTTGATGCATAGTGTTTTGCTGATGCAAGCGCTGGTCACCATGCTTTAGATCTGCAGACTGGATCAGTTTCAATAGGCTAGACTGTCTTTCATCATGTTTTCCTTCTAGAGCCATGTACTGTACTAGGATATCATCCACATCAGCGGTTACTCCTGCCAGGTCTGCAATTGCTCCCTTGCTGAAGGCAGAGGGTGGATTTGTAGTGCCAAAAGGAAATAGGTGGAAAGAAACTACCCAAATAGTATGGTGACGAGTGCTGCGTAGAGGATGGAAGTCCTGTTTCAGGAAGGATTTAGAGATTTTGAATTTTGGCATCCTTCCAAATCTGATTGAAAACCAGCCATTTTGAAATTCTTCATAAAGGAAAATTCTGGGGGGGAAGGGGGGAGAATTGTTTCGGGTCGCTCAAAAGGTTTTGTTTGGATTTTGACTCATTTTTAAAAAAAAATGCATTATGGTATAATCTGGAATATAATGCAAAATAAAACAATTCAAAATGAAAAGTCGTTTCAAAATGAAAAATCAGACCGTTTCATTCTGAAAATGTCAAAATGGGACGTCCCGTTTGGATATTGTCGGAATTCCCCCCCCCCACCTTTGTTTTCCTCCAAAATGAAATTCCAGTGCAATGGATCTGATTTTGCAAAGCCTTTGCATTCTGAAAATAAGAACGACCAGACTGGGTCAGACCAAAGGTCCATCTAGCCCAGTATCCTGTCCTCCGACAGCGGCCAGTGCCAGGTGCCCCAGAGGGAATGAACAGAACAAGTGATCCATCCCCTGTCGCCCATTCCCAGCTTCTGGCAAACAGAGGCTAGGGACACCATCCCTGCCCATCCTGGACCTGGTGGCCCCTTAAAGACTAACATTTATATGGGTATAAGCTTTCGTGGGTAAAAAAACCACTTCTTCAGATGCATCTGAAGAAGTGGTTTTTTTATCCACGAAAGCTTATACCCATATAAATCTGTTAGTCTTTAAGGTGCCACCAGACTCCTTGTTGTTTTTGTGGATACAGACTAACACGGCTACCCCCTGATGCTTGACATTGATGGACCTGTCCTCCAGGAACTTATCTAGTTCTTTTTTTGAACCTCTGACTTAATATGGCTCCGCCAAAGTTTCTCCAATTGGCTCTAGTGATAACATTTATTTTGTGATAGCCCCTAAAGGCCGTACACAGGTGGGGACCATTATGGTAGGTGCTAGACATATAATCTATGTCTGTCTCTGCCCCAATGAATGTACAATCTGAAAGACAAGAGGTAACAGCTAGGCAAGACAAACAGATGAACCAGGGAGAGGTGGGGGAACAGGACACCATAGCAGCTGCCTGGGTGTAGAAGAATCTGCCACAAACCACCTGTTGCTGCGTGTACATTTAGCCTTCTCCCCCAAAATGTCCTATTGTTGCTACCACCAGTTCAGCTTCGCTGGTGGTAGCAATGATGGGCGCTCTCATGTAGACAGGGTTCCCAAATCTTCAGGTGTTTTATCCACCATGTTGTCTAACCTTGCTCGGAACAGATCTCGATGACACAGAGGTAAAAAAGTTGATTATGCTACACTCCCATTGATGGATCTGAAGCAGCAGTAGACGTGATGGGAAATGACTGGGGTTGAGTGTTACTGTGGCAAGGCCTATAATGGAGAATACTTGGTTTCCTGGGCAGTTTTGGAGACACCTGGCCAGGAATTGCTTTGTTTTGCTGTCTGAAGTCAACACCAGTGCAAATGTATCGATTTTCTCTAGGTGCTGTAACCATCAGTGCCAGGCACTCAGAGAGCGGTGTAATTTCTCCTATAACCCCATATCTCACCCTGCAGTCTCACCAGACAGTAATAATTGTATTTTCCCCAATGCATGGGTCCATCTTTCTTCAAGCCCCACCATTATCATGGCAGAACAAGTTGTTGGTCTATGGACCACCCATCGTGTGCACTTCGCATTGGCAATTGGCACCTTGATATTAAACTAAACTTACACTTGCGTTGCCCTCCTGGCCTGTCTCAGACTGAGGAAGCTGTGTTAAACCAAGAAGGGTAATTCTGATTCTAGGACCCTGATTCAGAGACCACACTTGCATCAGCTCCAAGCTGACAGCCGACGTCAGTGTCTGCCATGACTGGGTTCCCCTCAAGAATCAGGCAACTGACCCAAGACAGAAGGAGGCACGTTCATTGTCTTGTGCTCTAACTTCTCTTTCTCCTCTCACCTGATCCATGGCAGAAAAATGGCCCATCTTTCTGCATTTGATTCCCCAGGCTTATTGTCCCCTGGGTTATGTCTGGGCGGGTTCTTGCGGGGAAGAGATAGGGCAGGGACAGAGCCTCGAGGGTCCGGTTACCAGCAATTAGAAAGGTAATAACCCTAGACTGGCTTGGTTACATTGTAGGACCCAATCCCCGTACAGCATGGTCTGTCCACGCTCTGTCCAAAACACAGTTTACTCTTTACGTCATTTCACGATCCCAGCTTATCTTGCCCCTTGTTATCTTGTTCTTTGTAAGTGGTTCCCAGGGTGTTCCCCTTTGTCTTAGCTAGTTCAGACATTCTGTTTCCAGCCTGCTGATCTATTTACCTCCCTAAGCCTGTCTCCCAAGAAATGAGACCTCCTCATGTCCAATCACTCATGTCAAGCCAGGCCTATGCAGAGAAGTTCAGTGACTTGTCCAATGACACAAAGTAAGATAGCGGCAAAGCTGAGGAAAGGATCCAGGAATCCTGGCTCTTCGGCCACACTCGCCTCCCTGAACTGGGGCGAGAACCCAGTAGTCCTAGTTTCTAAACCACAATTTTGCACAATAATTGAAGTGGGGTACCCACATAAGAATGGGACAATGCCTAACTATTGCTAATGACTGCAGAATATTTACAATGGTAGATGTTGTTTTGAAGGCTAGGTGATAGGTTTTAATTAGGGTTTTTATTTGGGGTCCCACCTAAGTTTTGTTGGGAGCATCTGTGCCTGCACCAGACTGTATTGGAGCAGGTGTGATTCCTTCCAGTAGAGGGCGGCAGCGATACACAAAGACCTGGCAACACGTTCCCATTGTGACCCCTGGCATGACAGCTGCATTGTTGCACTGCCACCTACTGGAGAGGTGAATAATAAGCCAGTGAGACAAAAGATGAGGTGGAGTTTTAAATCCAGCTGTGATAGGAATTAATTACTATGCAGTGGTGGTCCCACCAGGCTGGGATGGAGGTGCACTGATGGAGAGTGGTGTGTGTGTGTGTGTGTGTGTGTGTGTGTGGCTTGTGTAACCCGCTGGTCAATGTGGTTACAGATCCCCCTCTGTGCCTGATCTGCAGAGGATATAAGTCTGTTACAGCCCCCACCACCAGCACCACCACCAGAGAGGCTTGTCTTTTTAGCTCGAGCAGTTTGTGCTTTGAGCCCTGGATACCCCTGGTTCAGCTCCTGGTATGTTGGACCAGATGACAACCGTGACCACTTGTCCTGCAGCTGCCCACGCCATATCTGTTCAATGCAGAAATAGTGTCTCCGGGGCTGTCACCCTTCTCCGGCGAGAGGGAGACTCTTTCGCACGCCTGACTCCAGTCCACCAGGTTGCAGCTAGGGTGGTCAGATAGCAAGTGTGAAAAATTGGAGTAGGGGATGCGGGAGGGAAGAGGCACCTATGTAGGACAAAGCCCCAAATATCGGAACTCTCCCTATAAAATCGGGACATCGGGTCACCCTAGATTGCAGCCCCTCTCCCAGATCCTCCTGCTGCAGTTCTGGGCACTTTCCCCTTCATCTCTTCCTTCGTGCACTCCCTGCCCGTGGCCCCATAGAGTCATGGGACCTCCTCACCCACCACCTCCAGGGCTGGCCAAGGTGGACGTCCATCAAGCCAGGAGCCGGAAAGGGGGTGGTGCTCTGTGACGGTAGAGGCCTCTTTAGCTCCACACTAGTCCCATATCTGTGGCTGGGGTTCCTCCTCGGACTCCTTGTCAGAGCAGTGGGCCCCGCCTGGTGTTCTCTGCTCGGTGTTCCCTCCTTTGGTCCATTATTGGGCCACAGACTGTCTTTTGCTGGGCTCCGTGGCCCTTCCCTCCGTTCAGAAGGCTGGGTCGCCCCCTCCCTACATTCAAAGAGAGCCGCTTCTCTTCCTGTCGGTGTTTAAGCTAGCATCTGCACAGGTAGTACTCCAGATTCACCTATTGAGTATGTCACGGCACCATCATCCCTCATCATTGCTGATGGCAGAGGTGTCTGGTGGGGACACACAACCCATCTCTCTCTCTCTTTACATCCTCAGTTTTGCCAGCTCTCACCATTTTTAATGCCTCTCCTGAAGCTCCACTTCCGGGAATCAGGAGAGTGCCTGAACATCTCAGCTTTCGTTTTTTCCAAGTCAGCTTTTAGCCCTCCTCATTGCACAGAGAAAATCTTACAAGTGTGAAGCAAGTGCAACCTCAGGGCTCAGAAACAAGCTGTACAAATCTCATGAGTTTGGGGGCTTGACTTATGATTTTTGCAGGCTTGAGGCAGGCAATACTGCGCGTCTCCTACCTGATCTTACGGCTTAATGTCTGCATCTGCAGCCTTGAAACTTTGCCAGCCCTGGGCTGCAAAACCACCCTGGGATGTCTCCACTGCAGCGGGATGCATGCCTCCCAGCCCGGGGAGATAGACATGCAGTAGCGCTGCCCGAGCTAGCGCACTGCAAATAGCAGCGTGGACGTCGTAGCCTGGCTGGCGGCTCGGGCTAGCCAGCAAGTGCAAGCCCACCGGACCGGTCCGTCCGTGGGTGGCTAGTCAGAGGTGCTGCCTGTGGTGCAATGGCCACACTGCTATTTTTAGAGGACTTGCTAAAGCCGAACGACTGCGTCTGTCAACCATGCTCCCAGCTGCATTGTAGACGTACCCTATAGGAGCCCGCCCACGCTACGATCATAAACCATCCTAACTCCAACGGCGTGTGATTGCAGCCGATTTAGCTGTGATCCCTGCACGCACAACCCCCGTGTGGAAACGCCAAGCAGAGACATCCAGGAAAGCGCCAACGAGCATGTGAAAAGGTCTTTAACCCTCTGCTGCAAGGTAGAATATGCACGGGTGGGAACCACAGCAGGGTTACAAGGGTTGTGATAGTGGACGGGCAAGACGTCCAAGCCCCCTGCCATCTTTTATTCTATCGGGCGCTGTCTTCACTTCATCGCTAGGTGTCAGGGTCAAATCAATACAGTTGCAAACACTTGACGATAGGCCAGGCCCCTCCAGAAGGTGGCACTGGTAAGATATACACCCTCAACAGTGTCAGGGACGCATCTTCTGGAGGGGCCACGTCCTTCCAGTGTTTGCCAGTCCTGCGGTATCTGCAAGCCTGCTTCGCCCACTGCTCAGGGTGTGTTATAGGGCCCCACTCCACATGCCCAATCCACAGAGGAGGTGAATCAGTTGCAGCCCCCGACGGGAGACCCTGACTCTTTAGCTCCAGCTGTAGAAACTCATGCTCCTCGTTCTGGAGGTCACTCGTGTGTTGGCCGAGACGGTAGCCATCATACCTACATGGTTCTAGAGGGCGGTTGGAGCAGATGGTCTTGAGCTCTGTTCCCCAAGTTCAAAGTTAGCCCAGAGCCACCGGGTCTGTATCTCTCTGAATCAGTCTCTGGCCCTCCTCCGCCCTACGGATGTGGGGGATGAACCCCTTGCTCAGGAAAGAGAAAGCGGAGATGCAGCGAATGAATCTCGTCTGCATTGCAGGGCAGGAGGAAAACCAATCAATTTCCGTGACACCCCCACCCCACCCCCACCCTAGAGCCAGGTGGAATTAACCGCTGCCAGTGCAAACACACAAAAAGATCAATGGACAGCCCATAATAAACGCTGAATGTATTTCCAGCCATAAAATGCTTTACATTCCTTCAGAGAGGCTGTTGAAATCCCTGATTTACAGCTGGCACTAATTTTCCATCGTAGGTAGTAAAAAGCCCAGCCGGATTGATCAGATATATTTCTCGACTGGGGTTCATTCCCCAGCCCCACCTCTCGAACCGGATCTGGACGCTCACGCTCCATTTCTGCTGCTCTTTCCTTTTAACTGGATATACACATCCGCCTCCTGGGCTGCCAGATAAGTGGGGTGACGATTTCAGGAAGTGTCTGCGGCGTAAATCTTTGGGTGTGCGGGGGGTGTCCCTCTGTCAAGGAAGTCATCTGGGGAGGGGAGGTATGTGAGGGGCAAAGTCACGCCTGTTAGCGAGGTATTTGTTCTTCCGCCAACCCCTTCAGCCCCACTGCCGAGCAGGGTTGTGGTAGCATCGCTCAAGTGGGGATCGGGTTACGGTAGTAAAGTTTGGCAGGTCAGGTTCCTATGGGGGGGTCATTGATCAATGCCAGTGCTTGGCGGTAGCTTGCCAGCCATCTCTTTCCCCTCCTCCCCTCTCCTGTGTCAGACGAAATGGAGACCAGCAGGAAGGGAAGAGTGGAGGACACATAGCGGGTGGAGGTGGAAGAAGGTTAAAAATACATGGACCAGTGCATCTTTTAAACGTCTTAAAATAAGGCCCACAGGTGGATGTGGGTCAAGTGGTGACTAATTAAATATGTGTCTAAAACTAGGGGGGAATGGAATGGGGTTTTCTACTGGGTCACTTATTCTAAGGACGTCCCAAGTCACCTTGTCGAACTGCAAGATCTGTCCAGATTCTTGTACAGGCACCCATCCCTCTAAGGACCTAGGCCAGGTGGGAACTGCCACTTTTTGTTCACTGAGATCGGTGCTGGTGAAACTCGCCGTTGGAGAAATCACAGAAATGTAGAACTGGAGGGCACCTCGACAGGTCATCTATTCCAGCCCTTCGTGCTGAGGCAGGACAACATATATGTATACCTCGTGTTCCAAATTTCTCTGTCTGCAGGACAAGTACAGCCCTACCAATAGCATAGCAAGCATCTCCTCACACACTTACCCCACCAGTGTGCTTCCAACCCAGCCTGACAGCCTCCAGGGCCCATTTGATCTAGTGCACCTGGGCTGAGACTGCCACCAACACAGCCCGTGAGCGCTGATCGTAGGGATGGGTTGGTGGCTAGCTGTCCACCAGGAAATGTGTGGAGACGCCACAGCTCACTTCACCTAAACCACTTCTGAACCTCCAGATAAAGACTTTTCATCCCACCAACTTGGGTCGGCCATGATAATAATCAGTGATAATAATCCGACTTTGTTCTTCCATCCAAGGACCTCAAAGCATTACAGAAATACTCATTAAATCTCACAGCACCCATAGTAAGTAGGTAAAGAGAATTTAAGCACATTGCCCACCACCCTGGGAATGCAGCCACCTCTGAAGTGGAACATGGCAGCTGTTTAATAGTGTGCAACGGTACACCACCATCTAGGGCAGGAAATGAAAGCAAATACCATATTCAGGGGTAATTACAGGGGCTATATAGGTGAACAGAATGGACGAGGACATCTGGACAACAACTGTAGCCTTATGAAAAGCAGCATGTGTGATGTTATTTTCTACACCATAGGATCTTTAGTGGCAGTCTGAAGGTAGGCGCATAACATCATTGAAAAGGTGACTTCTCCAACAGTACGGTGCCCTCTAATGCCATGATGGGGCACTGGGTTCTGTACTGATATAGAAGGAACGGTTCAACCTGGTCGTCCTCCATGTGTCGTACAGCACCAATACACCACCTGCCCCCAGCAGCACCTTGGAGATCTCCAATCCAGCTATAGTCCTGCTGAATTTGAGGGATGACTCTCAGCATGCAGCATCCTAGAGGGGAAAGACTCGATAGCCCACACTTGAGTCCCCCTACGGGAAATGCAGCCCGTCAGGTCCTGCATCATGCGTTGGAAAGGCCTATCCAAACGGAACATGTACTCAGAATAGACCTTGCAGCGCTTCAGAATATGCTCCTTCCCTTCCTTTCTTACGTGCTTTGAAGAGCAGCGAAATGGCTAACAATGGTGGCATTAGAGCTGGTCGAAATTTTTCAGCTAAAAAATTTTCCTGACCAAAGATGAAATTCTGGAATAGCATCTCAATAGAAGTAGTGATTAGTTTTAGGGTGGAGTTTGATAAATTTATGAATGGGATTATATGATGGGGTTGCTTCTGGTAGCAAAGCCCTGAACTCAATGCCCCAAGAAGTCCCTTCCAGTCCTGTGTTCCCATGTTTGCCATTTCTCCTCTTCCACTTGATAACTTCTCAAAACGTCCGTGACTTGGGAAAAGTTAAAGCGGCAAAAGGAAAAATGAAACTCTGTAACTAAGTCACTCTGTGACTTTTCAACAGCTGAGGAAGGTTTGGAAAAGTGCAGAGTGTGGGGGAAAAGTGGACACTATTCATTTTATTGCATTCAGTGGTAAAAAAAAAAAAAAAGAAAGAAAGAAAAAAGAAGGAGAAATGGGGGAAAAACAAAAATTCAAAATATTTCCAGAAATTATTTCATGATTTTTTTAAATTGTCCCACTTCGAACCCTACAAAAAGGAAAAAAAAACTTCAAAATTGTTCACAATGTTTTCACCCATTTTTCAGCCAGCTCCAGCTGACATTAAAAATAACATCACTGGCATTTGGGTTAGTGTGGAAATGAACAGGGCAGTTCACACTTCAGACCTATTCTTTCAGCCTCTCCGCAAACTCAGGCAGACGCTGCTGCATTAATTGCACTTTGGGTACATTTCCAAGATTTTCTTCTTAAACAGCTAGAGACTTACTATTTCAAATGAAAGCTGAGACCCTGGAGAATAATTATGAAGGGCCTGTCCGAGCCCCTCCCCATCTCCCACACTTCGGGAAACACTTCTGTTGCCCTTTACCTATTCTATGAGCTATCCAGGCCCCATGGCAAGTCAGGTTTTGTGGTTATAGCAAGAAAGAAAGAGCATCTCATGTTGCTTGAATGACCCCTACTGGCTGACTAAGGGATATTATAAATGGGCTCCAGAGGTTACCATGCTGGAAGGACTGGCTGAAGTTAATGTAGAGAGAGAGAAGGGAAAGGAAACATGGTACATTCCTAGAAGATCCCCTTCTCCCAGAAGAAAAAAGACGTATGATTCAATATGTAGGTAGCTTTAAAAAAATTGCTTGGGGTCTCATCTGACGCTTCCACCATGCAGCAAACGCACCATGAAAGCATGCAAAGTCTAGCACGCAGTGTTATGTATGCTGGGCAGCTGCCCCCCTCACCTGCCTCATTTCTAATCTGGAGGGACCACGCTCTCTTTATCTCCTCTCAGTAATGGCCCATGGTCCAATCAGTAGCTGGGTCTGCCAACCTGTGCCCTGGGAGTGACAGCTTTTGTAGAATGGACACTTGTTTAACCTGGACTCAGACTAATTTATGCCAAATGGCCCACCAAGCAGCCAGCAGCGGGTCTGGGTTTTTGCGCACTACTGCTGAGTCAGAAGTGAAAGGTTCTGTATTGACATTTTGATTAAAACCCTAGAAAGATATAAAATTACCATGGCCTGCATTACATGGATTAAAAACTGGCTAACTGATAGATCTCAAAATGTAACTACAAATGGGGAATCATCATCAAGTGGGTCTGTTTCTAGTGGGGGCCCACAGGGATCGGTTCTTGGCCTTACACAAGTTAACATCTTTATCAATGACCTGGGAGAAAACATACAATCATCACTGATAAAGTTTGTAATGCAACAAAAACTGGGGGAGTGGTAAATGTGAAGAGGACAGGTCACTGATTCAGAGCAACATGGATTGCTTGGTAAACTGGATGCAAGCAAACAATGTGTGTTTTAATACAGCTAAATGTAAATGTATCCATCTGGGAACAAAGAATGTCGGCCAAACTTATAGGGTGGGGGGGACGGTATCCTGAGAAGAAGTGACTCTGAAAGATTTGGGGGTCATGGTGGAGAATCAGCTGAACATGAGCTCCCAGTGTGGTGCTGTGGCCAAAAGGGCTAATGCGATCCTGGGACACATAAAGAAGGGAATCTCGAGAAGGAGCAGAGAGGTTATTTTCCCTCTGGATTTGGCACTGGTGCGACCGCTGTTGGGATCCTGTGTCCAGTTCTGGTGCCCACAATTCAACAAGGGTGTTGATAAATTGGAGGGGTCAGAGAAGAGCCAGGAGAATGATTAAAGGATAGAAAACCTACCTGATAGTGACAGACTCAAGGAGCTCGATCTATTTAGTTTAACAAAGAGAAGGTGAAGGGGTGACTTGATCCCAGTCTGTAAGTTACCTGCCTGGGGAACAGATATTTAATAATGGGCTCTTCGGTCCAGCAGAGGAAAGTCTAACACGATCCAGTGGCTGGAAGTTGAAGCTTGACAAATTCAGACTGGAAATAAGAGGTAAATTTTTAACAGTGAGAGTAACTAACCATTGGAACAATTTATCCAGGGTCGTGGTGGATTCTCCATCGCTGGCAATTTTAAAATCAAGATGGGCTGTGTTTTTAAAAGCTCTGCTCTAGGAATTATTTGGGGGCAGGTCTCTGGCCTATGCTAGACAGGAGGTCAGACTAGATGCTCACAATGGTCCCTTCTGGCCTGCGAATCTATGAATCTCATTACAAGCCCCTTAAACCATCCAAGCCCCGACCTCCAGACCTTAGCAAGGGGGTAGATGAGCCAGCCTCAAGCTGAGCATCATGGCACATTTGCTTGCAGGCGTAAGCAGTATGGCATGCAAAGGGCCTTTGGTGTATTGTAGGTTCCAGGGGACGTTAGCCGCAGCGAAAGGAGGGGACAGCCTAGGGTTAGGGGCGGCACATCCTTGTTCCTGCAGCCCAGTCACACACACCCCTGCCCGGGGAAGAAGAATGAAGCGCAGCTCAGGCCCTGAGCCAGTTTCTCAGCAAGGAAGAGGCTGCTGCTGTGCGTGTCAGGGATGATTTGATCAGCGAGAGAGATCCGAGAGCCTCCAGCGCTGACGTTAGGGGACAGGTAGAGGAGAGTGCGAAAAAGCTAATGAGGGACAGTGAAACCTCAGCACCTGGCAGGGAGCTGGGAGCCAGCGAAGGGGAAGCAGCCAAAAGCTCAGAGGTTTGGCTTCAGATCACAGCCCCTTCAGCTCCCAGCCGAGACGATTGTAAAAGGCTCCGAATTGGGCTTGCCTTGTAATTGACCCAGAAGCGACAGCAAGGGCAGAATGTAGCTTCCCATCTGGGATAAGGGTGAGCGAGAGATAAATACATGTCTCATGTGTTGGTAGTCATTCTCATTCTCTCTCTCTCTCTCACACACACACACACACACACACACACACACACACACACTCTCTCTCTCTCTCTCTCTCTCTCTCTCTGTCTCTTTCCAGCGTCAGCTCTCTGGGGTGGGAGGCGTCTCATGGTGAGCGTGGACAGCACCCTAGCAACACAGTGAAGTTGGTTCATTTGCTTTTGCTTTTGTGAAAATGGTCCAATCTCATGCAAAAAATACAGCTGAGATTATGTGCGTCGGGGCGGGGGCAGGGTGATAAATAGGAATCCCGACGTTTTCCAGTTTAAAAATTAGTATTTTTCTTCGTGTGTGAAGCTCAATGTTCCAGGTGGAAAAATGGGAAATTTCTCGCAACCTGATGTGCAAAGCTTCTCTTTCTAGGGTTCAGTGGAAATACAAGTGAAAGCGCACAGGTGGGACAAAGAAACTGCCGTCACCCCTCTCAGCCAGGAATCTGGGGCCCATCTCCCTGCTGCTGTGAAATGTGTCTTCAATTCCTGCAAAGAGTTGGGTCTTTACAGCCCCACAACACAGCTCCAGCTGGCACCGGGCCCGGTGCCCACTAAACGGGGGAAGAGTGCCCCTGGTGAATCACCTGCAAGATGCTGGGTTTCCCTGACCGTCCCCCATCCACATTCTAAGCCGGTCCAAGTCTATTTGGCTTGTAAGATGAGCTTTCCTAGTGCTTCTAGCAGGGGTCATAGCTACATAAGTGAAGGCAGAGAGGAAACAGGAGCTGTCCTCAGGGACTAGCCAAGAGTCACCTGTGAGGTTGGAGCTGCTCACTATGTGAGAGGCATGTCCACAGAAGCACAGAGAAGGGCAGGGGCCAGCTGGCCAGTATGACCCAGGGAGAAAGGGGAGGAGAGAGCCCAGTGGCTGGGCGCACCTCCAGGGATACTGAAGAGAAGGAAGCCAGTTCACAGGCCATCACAGATCAGTGGGGGTGATGAGATGGAGAACAAAGGCAAGAGCAACACTCGCCTCTTCCTGAGAGGACACAATACTCATCAAACCCCATTAATTACTCTACTGAGGATCCTTTCCCACATGCTGATACCAGTCAGCTCTTGTTCTTGGGGAACCAGGGCGCTGTACCCAGCCTGTCTGACTCATGAAGGACACACACACCCCACCCCCAGCCTCTGCTAGAACCAAAACCGACCAGAAGAAAGACTTACAGCAAGCAATGAAAAGGCCGTGGGAGACACCCCTAAACCCCTCTGGACAAGGGTGACAGAATTAAGGCAACTCCCCTAGCCTCATTTGCATCGAAGATGGGACAAGGAGGCTTCTCCATTACCATACAGAATGGAGACCAGAGATTCCAAGGCAAGAACCGCACGGAACTCTGGGAATCACTGCATCCTGGGGGATCTCTGCTCCAGATGTTAATGAACCCACACCTGCAAACACCCAGCTCAGCAGTTATCAGACCAATTCTAGTAATAAATCCTTGATTGATATCCAAAATAGTGACGCTGCCTGATTGCATTGTGAGCTCCCTTGAAGGAACACCACCCATAGCCAGGAATGATCAGCTCCCATTGTCTAGCCTGAACAAAACCCTTGAGTCATCAGTTTACCCATAAACAAATCTAGTGTTCTCCCTTGAACCATTGTTTCCCTACAAAAACCCCTACTCACACTCAAGTAAGTGTCTGATGCCTGGATCCAAACTCTGCATCAGTTCCATTGGGACTTCATCTTCTCCTGACTGATCGTGCTGGGGGCTCTGCCTGTCTCCTGCCCTCAGGACCCTGAGCTACCACCATCACCTGGGAACCCCGACCACTTCAAGCTTCATGGAGTGGTGAGACCCCAGCTCTTTTATGGAGATATACCTATCTCATAGAACTGGAAGGGACCTTGAAAGGTCATCGAGTCCAGTCCCCTGCCTTCACAGCAGGACCAAGTACCGTCCCTGACAGATTTTTGCTCCAGATCCCTAAATGGCCCCCTCAAGGATTGAACTCACAACCCTGGGTTTAGCAGGCCAATGCTCAAACCACTGAGCAATCTCTCTCATATAACTTTTTAACCTGACTTGTTTGATCAGGTATGGTTTTCTATATCTGACTTTCTGTAATCTTTAATAATGTAACTGTTATGTTGGTTTAGGCTCTCCTTGTGTGGTTATCACTATTATTCAGTAAATAACTTTTAGGGTTAAGCTGGTTGTTTCTCTCTCTCTCTCTCTCTCTCTCTCTCTGAACTTTATTCTTTTGTGTTTTTAGCTTCCCCATTTACTCTGCAGCAACGCTCCTCTTGCCTAAGCTAAAGATCCCTGTAGCACCCAAAAATACGGTGGGGTTTGCTCATCAAGTGGGTTACTACCAGAACCATTGTAAGGTGAAAGTGGGGATAGGGATGTGCTGACGCTATGACATATGAGGGTGGCAGCTTGGAAGTGCTGTTCGACCCAGCCTGCTCAGGCTTACTCTATTCCGGTGTGGTACCTGTGGCATATAAGGGTGGCAGCTTAGAAATCCTGCTTGACCCAGTCCACTGAATACAGGGACATATAAGGGGTCAGCTTGAGAGTGTTGATTGAACCAATCCACTCAGGAGAGCTCCATTGGGAGGGGACATGCAGAAGGGAGAAGTAGAGCTCCATATGAAAACACACGTGACACAAGCAGGACATGGATAGACTTACAGGACCCCCCACCGCCCAGAAGAGTAACCCGAATAAATGAGCATACCCCAAAGTAACGGGAAACTCTGGTAACAATGTGCTACTGCCAGGATATTGTTCAATGGAGAATAGGACGGTGACAGCAAATGGGGGAGGATTTAGGGGCCAGGCAATGGGAGATGAGAGGAGAGGCGGGGCTGGGTGACAGCCAATGGGAGTGGAGGTGGGGGTTGGCAGTGGGTACCAGGAGGAGAGGCGGGGCTGGCGGACAGCCAATGGGAGGGGAGCTGGGGTTGGCAGTGGGTACCAGGAGGAGGGGCGGGGCTGGGTGACAGCCGGTGGGGTGGGAGGTGGGTACCAGGAGGAGAGGCGGTGCTGGGTGATAGCCAATGGGAGGGGAGGTGTGTCCATTGTACCATCCATCTATTAAGAGGTGGGCTGTGGTATTAAAACATTTGACACTGCCCCACCTCTTCCCGCACTGAGGAGGTTGTCCCCTCTTCATCTGGAGTGAGATTGGATGATCAGCACGCTGAAGCCTGGAACACCAAACCCATCCCTGTCTGAGCTGCACCCCAGAGGAACCACAGCAGGGTGTTTCATCTCTGTATTTTAAAATAAGATCATCAACTTCTAATGGGCCCTTTTGAGGTCCTTACTCATTTCTGACTCACGCCCTGCTCCAGAGAAGGCTCCAGGGAGGAGTTGCATCTTCAAAACAACGTCAGAACTCGGTCCCTGACTTTGTGTGCCCGCTGTGCCCTCCTTAAGCTGCCATTAAAGGACTAAAAACAGAAGCCAAGGGAGTCTTTGCTGCTTGAGTCTGTGTCCAGGAAACACATGCCACCGCGGGCTGCTTAACCCCAGACACCTTCCAGACAAGCCTGTCTTCCAGCCAGCCAGGCTGCCAAGCCAACAGACTGATCCCTTTTCAACCTTTTCTCTTAAAAATGTCTTTTAAAAGTGGATTTAGTGCTGGCGAAAGGGGCCAGATTGACAGCACTGGAGAGTGATGTCTTTTATTTATCTGCAGAGCAGAGAAAGCATGGGCAGCAGCAAAAGCAAGTTACCTCCCCTACACACACACACACACACACACACACACACACACACACGCATGGTCCCCACTGTAATGCCGTATTCTTCATGCACACCTGGCAGAAGGATGGGCTGGTGGCTAAGGTGCTAGATTAGCCCTCAGGAAGCCCCAGCTCTGCGACAGACTCCCTGGGTGACCTTGAACAAGCCACCTAACTGCTCCGTGCCTCAGTTTCCCTTCTGTGAATTGGGGTAAATAATTATTCCTTTGTCCCATCTTGTCTATTCCAATTGTAAGCTCTTGAGGATTTTCTCTCACAAGGTCTACGTACAGCTCCGAGCACAATGGAGCCCTGATCTGGGTATATACATGCTATTACACAAACTGTCTTTTTGCTCTGTGTGTGTACTGCACCTGGCACAACAGGGTCCTGGATCCAAGACTGGGGCTATCACAGTACAGATAACTACTACTACGTCTACTACAACTAATCACAGCAGGGAGTTCGCAGAACTAACGTGCCACAGCTCACCAAATCCTTGCGCTCCGTCTTGACGCTCTCAAGAAGGAGCCAGTTGTGACTTTGCGTGTGTGTTCGAAACACCCATTAGGAATCAAGCTGAGAACTGCCAGCTCATTGCACGCAGGGTCATCAAACAGATGCCTACGAACGGATTCCTCCGCCCCCCGTTGCCTGACCTAGCGTCAAAGCAATTTTGCAACGAAGATACCAGGCAGGCGTCGGTTAAAATGCCAGGGGGCTGTGCTTCCCCCATCCGCTACAGACACTGCAAATCCAATCCCTTCCAACCTCCCCAGCCCCTTGGCATTATAGCAGCTCCTAAAGAATCTGGAGTATAATTCGCACACCCCAGGCAGAGAGCAGCCCGAGGGTCTGTTCCCCCTTTAAATCCCGCTTCAGCCCTCCGGCCTTGTGAAAGGGTGAACAGGCCTTGTGAAAACGTAAGTGGTGCATGGAATTTGCACAGAGGTTCCACTTCACCCTTAGCAGACAGCTGGCAAGAGGGTGACCAAATGGCAAGTGTGAAAAAGCAGGACACTTTTTTTGGTGGGTGGGGCATCGTTGCATATATAAGATAAAGCCCCTAATATTGGGACGGTCCCAATAATATCGGGGCATCTGGTCACCCTAGGTGGCAGGCCCCATGAAGCTCTGCCGACACTACTTCCCTTCTCGGCCAGCATCCCAGTCATCTTCGGAGCTCTTTACCATCCGCTTGCCTTTATTTCCTCCTGGAATGGTTCCTTTTCTTTTCAGATTCCGGGGGCAGGACTGAGTTGTGCGGCTCGGAGCAGGTTAACCTCTTTTAGCCCCTGATTTAGAAAAAAACCTGACCAGAAAACCCCCAGAGGACTGCAGAATGGTATTACATACAGACTGCCTAGCATAACCCCTATGTGTGTGTGTGTGTGTGTGTGTGTGTGTGTATTACATACAGACTGCTAGCTCTACCCTCTGTGTGTGTGTGTGTGTGTGTGTGTATTACATACAGACTGCTAGCTCTACCCAGTGTGTGTGTGTGTGTGTTTTACATACAGACTGCTAGCTCTAGCCCCGTGTGTGTGTGTGTATTACATACAGACTGCCTAGCTCTACCCTCGTGTGTGTGTGTGTATTACATACAGACTGCCTAGCTCTACCCTCGTGTGTGTGTGTGTGTGTCACAGCCTCCTAGCATCTAGTCTGCGTCTCTTTGCCTGTATTTATACTAAAACCCTTCCAGAATAAAACATCCATGTAAAATCCAATTTCCTCTGAATCTCTCTCGGAGACGAGGCCCCGAGATTGAGTAGATAACCTCTGCAGTAATTGTCTGAACCACTCCTGTTTGCTGGGAAGGTGAGATCCATTTTTCAATTATCTATCTGCTGTGACAGCAGCAAGCGACCGAGCTAAGAAGAAGGGGAGCGAGAGAGGCAATCCAGCCAACAAGAGCCTTCTGTGTCAATCCTCGCAAACGGGAGGTAGGATAGATGCGGTCACAGCTCCTGCCATCAATATCCTCTAATATAAATGTCAGTGGTGCCATTTTACCCACAGTCATTTCCCACACTGCTGATTACATTATCGTATAATAGAGGGGCGCCAGTCGCACGGCTTTCTCTCCTAACCCTCCTTGCGGTAATGTGTCAATAGCCTGCCTCCATGAAACAAGTCAATTTTCTGCAGGCTTGGCAGCGGAATAAATCTGCCGACTATCTGGAGAGCTGGAGATATTTATACACACCGCGTCCTCTCTCCCTCCCTGGGTGCGCAAGCGGAGATGTGTGTCCTCAGCAGAATTGAATGATTTTCAGCCCAGACTCAATAAGAAGAGAATTTAGAGCAGTCCCACAGCTTGGCTCCCAGTAACAGCCGTACACGTTTATATTCTCGAGCTTAACAGGAAAGAGAGAATTATGTTTGGATTTATATGACAAGGGCAGCTCTGCCAAAGCACTGGCGATAAGCGTTGTGGCAGGGGGAGGTAGTGTATGTGTGCGGGAGGGGGGAACCAGCAACACCATCACAAGGGTTTGATCTCGACGCCCCAGTGCCCTGGGGAGGGGCAGCTGAACTGCGCCCTGGGGGTGTCTTTAGGGCAGCCACATTTTAGTGGCTTGTCTGTTAATGTTGTTTCATTTTTTCAAATGTACAAACACGACGCTGGACACGGGGCTGGTCCAGGGCTCCTGAGCATATGGCCGATCGATATTCTGCTGGTAAGGGGTTAGCGGCTCGGCCTAATCTCACTGGCATGTTCCCCAGGGAAAAGCAAATGGAAAAGGAGCAGAAGAGGAAACGCTGGCATCTAATGGGCCTGGTGCAACTGAAGATCTCACATGGGGGACGGGATGAGCTGCATAGGAAGTGACGAAAGGAAATCTGTATTCTCACTAGGAACCAGTGGATCCTCCCAGTTTCATGGGCTGGATCCCAGTGGGAGCAGAGATCCTCCCAGCTCCATGGGCCAGATCCTAGTAGGAGTGGACAACCTCGGGGTGCTCCGGGCCAGATCCCAGTGGGAACCGAGATCCTCCTGGATCCATGGGCAGGATCCCAGGGGGAGCAGAGCCCCTCCCGGCTCTCCAGGCAACGCTCTCGAGACCTTCCTTTCTCGAATGACCCATAGGAAGTGAAGATTCTAAAATATTATCTGCCTTGTGGCAGGGCTGAGAGGCCCTCACATGAGATCTGGGTCCCATTGCGCCCAGTGCCTCGTAGACCCAGTGGGAGACAGTCCCTGCCCTGAACAGCTCACAGTCTGAATAGAGAGGCAGACACCGGGTGGGAGGGGAAACAGAGGCACACGGTGGGAAAGGTCACACAGAAGAGCCCAGATCCCCTGACTCCCAGTCCAGTAGCCTGTTTCCTAGATCACGCTGCCTCCCCCAGAAAGCCTGAGACCTCAGTCATAAATAGCACCAACAGTGCATGACACTGGTGGGTCCCCTGCCCTGTGGAGATAACAGAGCATATGTCCTGGCACCCCGTCCCTATTTGCTCTCATTCTTTCCAATGCAGGTGGCAGACGCGCCTTTGGCTCGTATCTGAAGCACCTAGTCTTGGATCCACAAGGAGATCTGGAGCCAAGACCCCAGAATAGGCACCCAAGTCCCGATTGAGCATTACTGTGATCCACAAACCCCCACTCCATTGCCACGTAATCCTTCAAGCACCTACATTTATGCGGTGCCTAAATTTCCCCTAGTTACCTACGTTTCTGCCTCAGGCCGGTACTGGGACCCTATCTCAGGCCTAAACTCCTGTGTGATCCTCACACCAGGTGAAGATAGGTGTTTCCTTGCCTGATCTGGTACACACGCTCTGAGCATGCCTTACTCCGCACAAAAGGAGGAGGGTGGGTGTGGGGTGGGAGGGATCTGGGCCTTAGAGCTACCATGGACTGTGGGAGACAGGCATGAAGGGCTGTGTTCCCAAACAGCTGGAATAAAATAACTAAACCTAACATATGTCAACATGGGTGTGGGTTTGTGTGTGGGTGAACGGATTTACGTGGCTGTGTGTGTATGTGTCGTATGTAGAGGGGGGGAGGGTGTGCGCGTGGACTGTGTGCATGCCCAGATCGATAGCTGCACGACATGCAAACCGATCTAACCAAGAAAAGAAAGAAGACATTGACCTTCTGTTTTCCAATTATACCCAGGTTAAAAGTCAATGACCTTTTCCCCCTCGCTCTGCTGTATCTTGACACACAAAACCCAGAGAAAAAGGGAATGTGATAAAGATGAAAGGAATGTGGCCAAGTCACATGTGAAAACAATCACCCTTCAGTTAAGTGTGATTGATTTCACAAATCAGAGCGGCGTTCGGCTTCCACAGATAAATATTAGGGAAGCCCAGATGCTGAGGAAAGCTGACTTTGTATTTGTTCTGGAACATCGCAAAAAAAAAAGAGAGAAGAGAAAAGTACATGTACTCGTGCATTTTAGCCGAGCAGAAAAGGGTTGCCGAGTTAAGCCAATAACATTTCACCCAGTGTGGCACTAAAAAAGAAAAATGCAGTGAGAAGAGTGACATGGTGAAAGGAAAGAAAGACATTTTCCGCGCACTGAAATGATCTATAATAATAATGTGTGGTAGAGCAGCAACAAGAAAGCACAATCATGACTGGAGCCTTCCCATGCTAACTGCTGTACAGATGCACGGGCAGAGATAGTGCCTATCTTGGAGAGCTTTCGCTCTAACCGTATGGAACAGATACATTGTGGAGAAAGGAGAGATTATTGTCTCCATTTTACATATGGGAAACTGAGGCACAGAGTGATCAAGTGACTTGCCCAAGGTGACCCAGGGAGTCGGTTCCAGAGACAAGATTTGCATGCATCAGCATATGCCCTGACGCGAGTTCTTGTACACGGGCAGGAGCTGCAGCATTTACTGTTTGATCAAGTTGTTGTTGGGCAAAAGGTCTTTGCTTAGTGCTCAGCGTTTAGCAAACTCAATGGTCATTGGTATCTTCGACTCGTGCCCAAACGCCAGAGCCCTGATGGACAAGGTGGTGGCTCCCGTTTCATCCATCCATGTTTCCTTTGGTTTATTCCAGGAGAGCTTGCGACATGGACCTGGTTTAAAATCACAGTCCCATTCTCCACTCCAGGCCATATGGCTAAATACTGTGGAGGCCTCTGAAATGAAGACTCCGGAGAGGACAGAACTGACAAAGGCCTGGACGTCCTGGTGCCCCAACAGGGAACGCCTGTAGCTCATCAGAGGTGACCAAAGAACAGACCTGCTAATAGCAAAGGTGAGCCAGATGGGCAGCGATTTCACAGGGACCAAATTCAAGCTCTGGAGGTGTCTGGACTCAGGCATGTCTCTAGTTATTACTGTGTGCTGCAATGAACTAGCGAGTGGATCCCTCTACTGGACTGAAACAGTGTGTGCCAGAGACCCTATACTGCTAATGGAGATTCTCCTTTAACTCCAGTGCTAGGGGACCTCTGTTTTAGGAGCAGGAGCATCAGAATTCCATCCCTGTCATCGCCAGGAGGGGCCGAGCAGCTGTACTGTGCAGCACAACGACCCCATAGGTTGCCATGGATTTGTTTCAGTATTTTCTGTGCCCCCGAGACAATGCGGCCCCTGAAACGGTTGCTGATGAGCCGGTTCTCTTCATCACTCCCTAGCCAGCCAGTCCCTGAGGCCATGAAGTGAACTCTCCATGGAAGATGCAAGTACCTGCGATGTGTATGCCCCCACCTGCTGGCTCAGAGCAAGAGGTGTGTTTTACTGGCATAGACGGTTGCAGAGTTAAATACTGTTTCTGGCTTGTTGGCTTTTTGTTTCTTGTTTCAAAGGGCTGAATAATTTTATAACCCATTTATTTCTGCAGGCTGAGGTAAGGTCGGTCAATCCCCATGCTTCAGTCCATAAGCTGCTCGCTGCAGAGGTCAGGAAGGACATGATTTTGCCCTGAATGCAGCATTGTCCCACTGGCCAGGTGCACTGTGGGATGTTTTCCCCCTGAAGCATCAGGTTTCAGTACCTGCACTTCTGGCACGCTGGGTCCCCCAAGCATCTGCAGTTGCAGGTAACTGGGGCTTTCTGGCACTGATTCAGCAGTTCTGAGCCATACGCTAAATCTAGTTGGTTTCCCTCCTTAAGTGAGGAGGGCCTGGGCGAAGTGAGAGGGGTTTGGGTCAGGATCTCCTTTGCACTTAACACACGATGAAGCATTTTAGGCACCATTTAGAGCAGGGGTCGGCAACCTTTCAGAAGTGGTGTGCCGAGTCTTCATTTAGTCACTCTGATTTAAGGTTTCACGTGCCAGTCATACATTTTAACATTTTTAGAAAGTCTCTTTCTATAAATCTATAATATAGAACTAAACTATTGTTGTATGTAAAGTAAATAAGGTTTTTAAAATGTTTAAGAAGCTTCATTTAATATTAAATTAAAATGCAGAGCCCCGCAGACCAGTGGCCAGGACCCGGGCAGTGTGAGTGCCACTGAAAATCAGCTTGCGTGCCGCCTTCGGCACGTGTGCCATAGGTTGCCTACCCCTGATTTAGAGTTACGCAAACATCCGGGTTTCCCTTTGCAGGTCTCTTTACCCATATTGTTAAACACCTCACTCTGGTTTTATATTTTGACTTTTTTCCCCAACATTTAGCTGTTTCTTTATCATTTCTAGGGGCAGCCCAACTTATCAGCCCCCACACTAGGGGGTCTGGGCCAGACATCCCATTTCATTACAAGCTGGGGTGCATCAGTTGGAAGTGACAGAGGAGGTGAGAGACCTCGGGTGTGGGTCGATCGCAGGTTGACTATGAGCTACCAATGGGATGGGGCCAGGAAAAAGGCAAATGCAATCCTAGGATGTATCAGGCGAGATATTTCTAGTGGAGAGAGACGTATTAATGTCATTGTACTAGGCACTGGTAAGACCTCCTTGGGAATACTGGGTTCAGTTCTCATCACCCACGTTCAGGAAAGATTATTCAAACTGGAAGAGGTGCAGAGAAGAGTAAATAGGACCGTCAGGGGAATGGAGGGCCTGTCTCATGAGAGGAGATGGCTTGTTTAGCTTAGCAAAAAGAAGAGATCTGCTTGCACTCTGTAAATACATTAGGGGGGATAAATAGCAGGGAGGAGGAAGAGCTATTTAAGCTACAGGACAATGGTGGCACAAGAACAAATGGGAATAAACTGGTCATGAACCAATTCAGGCTGGAAATTAGAAGGTTTCTCACCAGCAGAGCCACAGGTACATTTATTTAATACAGCCTGCCCCCAAACACCTACCAAACCAAGACTTTCCATGACACGCTTCTCCTCCTGGGAAGAGGATGAGAGAACAAACCACATGCAGCAGATGTGTAGTCATGTTGCTTAGTGCACTGTTGGAGGGCAATCAGGCAATCCAGTGATGGGCGCAGTGTAAATACCTACGTAGAACAGAATAGTAAAAGAAGTTTATAAAACATAGTCAAACCACAACAAACCACTTCCTCTCTGCCTCCTAGTTTTCACACGTATTCTGGGTATCATTTTCCTCCAGTGCCATGCATAGCACTGGTTACGGTGTGATACAAACCAGTGACTAAAAAAGCTTAACAGAATGTTAGGAACCATTAGGAAAGGACTAGATTGTAAGACAGTGAAAGTCATAATGCCCCTATAGAAATCCATGGTACGCCCACACCTTGAATACTGCCTGCAGTTCTGGTGGCCCCATCTCAAAAAAGATATATTGGAATTGGAAAAGGTTCAGAGAAGGGCAACAAAAATGATTAGGGGGATGGAACAGCTTCCATAGGAGGAGAGATTAAAAAGACTGGGACTTTTCCTCTTGGAAATGAGATAACTAAAGGGTGTGGCAAAGTACCTTCTTCTCCTCAGCAGGCTCAGTCCTTTTTAGCCTTGGAGACACAGGCTTGGGCAAGGCAAATCCTTGCAGGTAGCACAGGGTTTGGCTATTCCTTTTCTCAGTCAGCCCCTTGTGCTTGGTTAGCTTTCCTTCTGGGGACAGAGTGCAGCCTTCCTTGCGGGAAGGGTTCAGAGCCTTGCTGCTCCTAGCTTACTGGCAGCTTCCCTGGTTCTCTCCCTCCCCTTCCACGCCGGGGAGGGTTTAAAAAGGTCCCAAGCAGTTGGAGCCAGCTGAACCTAATTAGTTCCCTGGTAACCCCTTGTCCAGCTGAACCTTATTTCCCCCTGGTTCTCTCTCCTCAGTGGCTTGGGAGAGGCCTTTTTAACCCCCTGGGACTGATTACTACCACCACCCCCCTTGTAGCTGTTTGTCCTGGGTTTGCCACAAGGGGAATATGGTAGCGGTCTGTAAAATCATGAATGGTGCAGAGAAAGTGAATAGGGAAGTGTTATTTACCCATTTATGTAACACAAGAACCAGGGGTCACCCAATGAAATGAATAGGCAGCAGGTTTAAAAAGAAACATAAGGAAATATTTCTGCACACAATGCCCAGTCAACCTGTGGAACTCCTTGCAAGAGGATGTTGTGAAGACCAAAAGTATAAGTGGGTTCAAAAAAGAATGAGATAAGTTCATGGAGGATAGGGCCATCAATGGCTCTTAGCCAAGATGGTCAGGGGCACAACCCCATGCTCTGGTGTCCCTAAGCCTCTGACTGCCAGAAGCTGGGACGGGATGACATCACAGGTTGGCTTACTGGATAAATTGCCCTGTTCTGTTCACTCTGTTCTTATGACTAAGGCTGCGAGTCTGTCACAGAGGTCATGGAAGTCATGGATTCCGTGACTTTCCGGGACCTCTGGGACTTCTGCAGCCGGCAGGTGTGAATGACCCCAGGGCCGCTTGAGCAGCTCGGGCGGCCCCAGGGCCAACCGGACCACTCTCCCCCAGCAGCGGCGGCAGTGCCGAGCCACACCCCCACCAGCAGCAGCCGTCAGGGGTCCCAGGCCACCGTCCCACCCCAAGCACCAGTGAGCACCCAGGAGCCTCCCCCCCCGGAGCACCAGCGGGCACCCCGGAGGGCACCCCCCAGTACCAGCAGGTGCCCCGGAGCACCCAGCACCCATGGGCGTTCCAGAGCCCCCCCTCCAGAGCAGCAGCTGTGCCCCCAGGGCCCTCAGAGCACCCAAGATTTAGTCAGGGGTATATAGTATATAGTCAGGGGTACATGGACAGGTCATGGGGCCGTGAATTTTTGTTTATTGCCCATGAACTGTCCATGACTTTTACTAAAAATACCCATGATTAAATCTTAGCCTTATTTATGACTGTTATAAAGCCAGCATTTCCTGCACTGACATTGCAAACCCTGGACCAGAGCCTGAGAATCGGGGTAGTTCTAGGCAAGCCAATGGAGCTAAGCTGACTGAGGCCAACTGAGGATCTGCGGGACTCAGGATTTTACTCTTTACAGTAAATATTTTAGGTGATCTTCAAGGTTCTTTGGTTAGCGTGTTGCTAGCGTTTAACTCCAGAGTTCTCAGGTCAAGAGCCATCAAATTCCCAGGAAATGATAGTAACTAAGTCCAACGGGGTCCCTCAATGGTACAGCTGTTATGGTATATCTACACATCCCTTAACCTTCTGAAGGTGACCAGAGACCATCAGCAGTGCAGGGGTATGACCGTGACCCCCTGACCCTTGAACATATCCAAAATGGCCCATGATGACTCCCAAGAGTCATTAATTAATTAATGTAAAGCCCATTGAGATCCTCAGGTAGAAGGCTCTATGCCAACCCTGTAGTCTAGTCAAATGGTGCGGTGCAGCTTTCAAAGCCAGTTCGCTTAGATGAATTTTTCAATTCAATTTTTTTTTCAAGTTTCAAAATTGTCAAAAAGTTTCACTTTGACGTTTGCAAAATGAAAATGTCCTGTTTTCCAGCTCAAACCGACGAGTTGTTGTTTTGAAATTTAAGCTTTTTATATTAAAAAAAAATTGTAATGGTCAAAACCAAACCCAGTTAGAAACAAGCAAAACAAAGTATTTCAACTGACTTGAACTGGTTCTTTTCTCTCCAGATTTTTCAGCCTGTGAAATGATTTTGACTTTTTGTCCCATTTTGGGATGGGAAAAATGTGGAAATCTCAGAAGTTTCCTGCCTGGGTCTACATCCAGGTTCTTAGATGGGTGCCCATTACCATATTGTCTGGGCACCACGCCCCCGCCTTTGTCTGTCAGCGCACGAGCATAAATGAAAGAGCTCCTTGGCCAGGAGAATGAATGTGCCTCATACTCTTTGATGCCGGCTTAATGCAGCTCTTGCTAGGAGAAGATTTCCCAGAAGGTCTGTCCTGGCTGTTGCCCCGTTTCAACCTATCGATGATCAGCCTAATTCATTCCCCCACCCCTTCCAGATCTGAGCAGGAGGGGGTTTAAATAAACAGGCTGTAATGGTCCCCACTTGACCTTCCTTGTCTCTGAGGAGTGAGGGGGAAGCCATGAATAAAGAGAGACTCATGCTTGCAGAAGAGATTTTCCCATTAATGGCAGCATATGTTTGCATTTATTTAAACCTGCGCGGATGTGTGTGTGTGTGTGTGTGCTGGGGAAGGGGGATCGGGGGGGGGCAGGCTGAAGGGAAGGAGGGGCCGGGGGACTAAGCTGCAGCAACAATATTGTGCGCCCGGCACACCAGGTGCTTGCTGTCTGCTGAACAAAAAGAAGTGTCAGCACTCTGCACCGGGAGGCTGAGCTGGCAGCTTCCTTTGCCATTAGCCCTCCGCCTGCTACCTTCTCTGCTCCAAGAGCACCGCCTGCCCTCCTCACATGGGCCCTGCCGGCCCCCTCCAGCTAACCCAGATCCCAGCCTCAACCCCAGGTCTCCCCGGAGAGCCACACACATTGAGTGTTGCACCCACAGCCTGGGTTAGCCCACAGCCCCGCTCCAGCCGGAAGGGGTTTTGTGATCCCGGTGAAACCTCCTTTCTGTTGAAGGGTCCCCAAGCCCTTTACTCTCTGGCTGGCTATTTCTACACCCTCGCATCTCACTACAGCCCCGGCGAGCATTGTTGGGGTTAGCCTCACCACACCTTCGTGAGGTCGGGAAGGGGCATTCATCCCCCTTGACCAGATGGGGAACTGAGGTCTGGTCTACACTACACAATTAGGCCAACGTAAGCTGCCTTTCATCAACCTAATAATGTACGTGTCTACACTGCCAGGCCCCCTCCACCAACGTAACACACCCGTTACGTCGATGTAATTACATTAATGGATGTTGTTAGGTCAACGTAGAGGCAGCTAGATACTGCATTGCTTACGTCAATCTAACTGGCCTCCAGGAGGTGTCCCACAATGCTCTGTGGTGACTGCTCTGCTGCCAGGTACACAGAAAACAGCCCCTCCCTCGTTAAAGGACCGGGAACTTTTGAATTTCCATTTCCTGTTTGATCAGCGTGGAGATCTCGCCTGCACGGCTGATCACGGTGGCTCCACGCTCCAAACGCGCTCCAGTCTGGAGTACGCAGGAGGTGGTGGGTCTTCTTGGTCTGTGGGGAGAAGAGGCTGTACAGGCGTAGCTCCGATCCAGCCATAGAAAGTGATTTGCTCAAGGTCACACGGGGACTCTGTGGCAGGGGAGGGACATCATTCCTGCCCATCCTGGCTAATAGTAGCCATTGATGGACCTATCCTCCATGAATTTATCTAGGTCTTTTTTTAATCCTGTTAGCGTCTTGGACTTCACAACATCCTCTGGCAAGGAGTTCCACAGGTTGACTGTGGGTTGTGTGAAGAAATACTTCCTTTTGTTTGTTTTAAACCTGCTGCCTATTAATTTAATTTGGTGACCCCTAGTTCTTGTGTTATGAGAAGGAGTAAATAACACTTTCTTATTTACTTTCTCCATACCAGTCATGATTTTATAGACCTCTATCCTATCCCCCCTTAGTCATCTCTTTTCCAAGCTGAAAAGTCCCAGTCTTATTAATTGCTCCTCAGATGGAAGTCGTTCCATTCCCCTAATCGTTTTTGTTGCCCTTTTCTGAACCTTTTCCAATTCCAATATATCTTTTTTGAGATGGGGTGACCACATCTGCACACAGTATTCAAGATGTGGGCATACCATGGATTTATATAGAGGCAATCTGATATTTTCTGTCTTATTATCTATCCCTTTCTTAATGATTCCCAACATTCTGTTCACTTTTTTGACTGCTGCTACACATTGAGTGGACGTTTTCAGAGAACTATCCACAATGACTCCAAGATCTCTTTCTTGAGTGGTAACAGCTAATTTAGACCCCATCGTTTTATATGTACAGTTAGGATTATGTTTTCCAATGTGCATTACTTTGCATTTATAAACAGAGAATTTCATCTGCCGTTTTTTTGCCCAATCGCACAGTTTTGTGAGATCCTATTGTAACTCTTCACAGTCTGCTTTGGATGTAACTATTTTGAGTAGTTTTATATCATCTGCAAATTTTGCCACCTCACTGTTTACCCCTTTTTCCAGGTCATTTATGAATATGTTGAATAGGACTGGTCCAGGTACAGGTTCCTGGAGGACACCACTATTTACCTCTCTCCATTCTGAAAACTGACCATTTATTCCTCCCCTTTGTTTCCAATCTTTTAACCAGTCACCAATCCATGAGAGGACCTTCCCTCTTATCCCATGACAGCTGACTTTGCTTAAGAGCCGTTGGTCAGGGACCTTGTCAAAGGCTTTCTGAAAATCTAAATACACTGTATCCACTGGATCCCCCTTGTCCACATGCTTGTTGACCCTCGCAAAGAATTCTAGTAGATTGGTGAGGCATGATTTCCCCTTACAAAAACCATGTTGACTCTTCCCCAACAAATCACGTTCATCCTTGTGTCTGATCATTCTGTTCTTTACTATAGTTTGTCCAGTTGGCGGTTTGTGGTGTGGAATCGTTTCCCTCTCCAGGACACTGTTCAGTCAGTACCACTGTGACTAACCATTCCAGTGCGTTCAGCCAGAACAGTCACACTTCGTAGTACGCAATGTGGGCACATCTGGATTTTGAGAGTAATACAAAACGCAGGGCTGGACACTATGGGTACGTCTATACGGCAAAGAAAAATCTTCAGCCCAGAGTCTCAGGACCCAGGTCAATTGATTCAGGCTTGCAGGGTTTGGGATGTGGGGCTAAACATAGCAGTGTAAATGTACGGGCTCTGAGATCATCAGCCCTTCACTGGGTTTCAGAGCCCAGGCTCCAGCCTGAACATCTACGCTGCGATTTTTAACCTCGCAGCCCGAGTCTGAGTAAGTTGACCTAGACTCTGAGTTTCGGAGCTGCGGGTTTTTCTCTGCAGTGCAGCAGATGTACCGCTAAGGACTCTGAGCTGCCTCAGATCCACTGAGGGTAGAACACCGACAAACACAGGAGAGGTGCCTATGTTACTGCAAGCCTAAGTGCCCCCAAATCACAAGAATGGTTTTGAATTGTGGGGTCTTTTTATTTGCTTTCTGGCTTTTCAGTCTAGCTGGCTAGGCAACAGAATTTTCATCCCCTGGGAAATTTCAACCTTTCAAAATTAGGTTCCGTTCTAAATCGGAATGGAAAGTCGAAACACCAAAAAATGTCACAGTCCAATGGCCAAAACATTCCCAAAAGTTTTGAAATGGGAAACGAACGCTTCCGACATTTCTAATCCACCCAAAATGATGCGACGTGGCGTAGGGACATTTGTTCCTTTGAAGCAGCGTTTGTAAATGAAAAACAGCGTTTTTGTTTCAAAAGGGTGACGTGAAATGAAATTTTTCATTTTGATTCTCCCGATTGGGAAAATGGAAGTGAAACAGACCTTTTGATGAAACCCCATTTTCCAATGGCAACGTTTTTTGCACCAAACATTTTTCAGCTAGCCCTGCTTTTGAGCCTATTGGGAGCACTCTGGCGCTATCTTCGGGCTTTTCTCTCCAATCGGAAAGGCTAAACATTTACTTTTCCCTTTTAAATGAAAGCTGAGAGTCTTGCATAATCACATAACTTTGCGAGCTAAGGCTCTAATGAAAACACCAAATCTCGCAAAAGTTGGCAACATTGTACATAGTACAGGCATGGACAGGAAGCTAAGAAAGACTTTACTGCTCATCATCACACAGTGGCTAATCGTTGCCTTTTGCTGTCTGGCATGTACATTGCTACCCTCCTTGTCTCAGACAACACAAAGTGTGTAATACAGACTAAACCCATGTAGACAATACTTAAAGGAACACCATCATGAATAAAATAGTCCATTTGGTTTTATTCTGTGCCCTACTGTAATAATTCATATTTCCCCCCTTTTTTTCGCTTGTTTTTGCATTGAGAATCACAATGACAATACCTAATGGGGGGAGAGGGAGAACCTAGAGCTTCTGAGAGTGCTGTGAGTATTTAAGCATTAACGTCTGCCTAATAATTTGAAGATTTACAGTGCCACGTGTTTTACACAGATATGGGGAATTTGAAAAAGTTAATTTGCTTTGCATTGCTGGTGCCATTTGTTTACTCAGTCTCTGCACTTTAGGCAGCAAAACTGGGCTGAGCGGTTTCACTTCCTGAAGCTTGGTACATTTCTTCCTTTGGTCAATTTCACTTCTTGGCTTTTCTTCACTAGCACAAGAAAGTTAACCTCTAGGAGGCTCTGGACACCATCACATGGTAGGTAGTGGTCCTAATCATTTATGGGGCTGGCAGACTGGGAAGAAACTGAAAGCAGTTTCTCTTATACTGACCCCAAACCCTGATGCAATCTGGAAGTGCATGAAAATTAAAATATCGGGCTAAACCAAAACTTTGGAACCTCCGAACTTGGAGGTATGATCAGAGATCAGTGCCAAGATTCAAGCCAGCTCCTGCTTTGTCCAACCCATGCTGTGGCGAGTTTCCTTTCAGGGCCTTGCTCGGTGACATGAAAGCAGAGCTAGAGGAACGGGAATGCAGGCCCTGACCTTAGAAGCGCCTGGAACGGAGAGACTGCTGGATGGGCAGAGCTGTCCTACTGTTCTGATTTCAGAGTGCTGGTCTGGCAGCCAGGACAGCTGCTCTCGCCCACTCTGTAGCAGGGTGGTCGGGGTTAGAGAGGACTCTGCCCGCCCTCGTTAAGGTGATTAGAAACGCCTTTGCGGTGGTTTTACTGTGGAACAGAAGTCAATTGGAAGAATGCCTTTCCCTTTTATGCAGCTCCCCTCAGCCAAAATCAAAGCCCAGGCCACGGCTGCTCTTACACGAAGTCTGCAGCGTGGGGCTGGCTCCAGCCAAGGCCCAGGAGGGAAGAGGCAGCAAGAATAATAAAAAGAAAGAAGAATCCCTGCGTAAGCTGGTCTCCGTTCCCTTCCCCTGCCCAGGGATTCTGACTGTCACTGCCAGGTTTCTCTCCTCCCAGCGCATCCCTCTTATAGCGGAAGGATGGAGGGGGCGGGGTTCAGAGTGGGGAGTTAATTAATCAGTTAATTTATCCCAGCTTTTTACCCTCCAGATAGCTGCACTCATGGCAAGCACCTGCAAATCTTCCTCTAGCAAAGAGGGGTAGGATTAACCCTTTCCCTTCCAGCCTCTGGATCGGCCCTCTGTACCCGATCATTGCCGCATGTCTGCCCTGGCCCGATGAGCTCTTGCTGCCCTTTAGAAGCGAGGCGCCTAGGCTGAGAAGTAGGTCTGTGCTGCCAACAGGGACAAGACTCCCAGGGATGCTCAGGCTGCCTGCAGTGATTCAGGAGTGTGGGACCCAGCCTCAGGGCAGACTGGAAGAACCAGGCACAAACCCCGCATTGGCGGTGAGTTCTAGCCCTAGATTTCACCAACCAAGTATCAAGGGTGGACTCCTCAAGCGCTGTAACAGCCTGAACATGGAATCGCAGACAGTCCCCTTAGGTACTCCCATCTAGCATACCTTTGGGATAGAGCAGGGGTTCTCAAACTGGGGGCCGGGACCCCTCAGGGGGTCACAAGGTTATTACATGGGGGGTCGTGAGCTGTCAACCTGCACCCCAAACCCTGCTTCGCCTCCAGCATTTATAATGGTGTTAAATATATTTAAAAGGGTTTTTAATTTATGAGGGGGGGTCGCACTCAGTGGCCTGCGATGTGAAAGGGGTCGCCAGTAAAAAAGTTTGAGACCCACTGGGTTAGATGGTGCCTTACCTCAAGGATCACAGCAATATTCGAGTTACTCCCCGTCCCAAAGGACCAGTCTCTTACCCCAGGTCAATTGCCCCTTAGATCTCACACCAAAGACAAGGCTTGTAGCCAATCCTATAATAAACTACATAGAGATGTATTAAACAGGGAAAGGAAATAGGAGAGTTATTTACAAGGTTAAATGAGTTACAGTCTTAAGTTTCAAAAGGTAATAGAAGCTTGTTTAATAAGCAAGCTCTATATGACCTGAGGTGCTAACCCATCCTAAGCACTCGGGATCTCTCGCTTATGCCTAGAAAGCCCAGCACCCAGAGTTCAAGCAGCACCAAGATAATCAGTTTCTTCTGTTTAGGGTTTTTATCCCCATCCTGCCATGTGCTCTGAGCTGCAAACTCAGGTCTGGGCTACGCTACAGAGTTAGGTCGAGGCAAGGCGGCTTACGTCGACCTAACCATGGATGTGTCAACACTTAAATTGCACTCCCGCTGAGGTAACTGCCCTGCTACGCCGGCGTCAGAACTCCATCTCCACGAGCGGCGTGGAGTCAAGGTTGATGTAGTTAGGTCGAAGCCGTGTCAGTGTTGACACTGTTGCTTATGTCGACAGTTACAGGCCTTCAGGAGCTGTCCCACGATGCCTCACACTGACAGTACTATCGATACAAGTGCTCCTGGAGTGGACGCGTGCCGCCGACGCAAGGAGCAAAGTGTAGACACACACAAGTGATGTAGTTACTGCAGCGGCTGTATGCCGAAGGAAGTTAGGTCGACTTAATTTTGTAGTGTGGACTTGGCCTCAGCTGAGGGGAGGAATCCACTTGCATGACTCATCCTCATGGGGAGGGGAAGAGCACAGAAACAAAGTCTATTGTCCTCTTAATTGTCCCACAATAGTCCGTCTGGTGTCGATGGACCTTCCCAGTGGGGCAGGACGTAACACCTTTGGTTGGAGATCAGCACTTCCCACTAGTTCATGTCTCTCTCCTGTCTGGTGATTTACACAGTCACAGAGGCTCACAATACAACCGCTCAAATACTTCCTTGCACGAGGGCATACAGACGCTCTGCATGAGATTAATGCCGGCAGCCGCTCACCAGCATTCCAGAAAGGCTAAACACTACACACATGCTTCTCATTCTAATGCCTGTGTAACCAGCCCCGAGAGCCAGGTGAGCCCGGCTGATCCCAGCGCTGAGTTTGTCAGCGTTCCTCTGAGGCAGGGGGATCTTGGCAGGAGCTGGCACCTGGGCTGCCAGCGTCACAGATACCAGGCCACGAGCTTTGTAAAACTGAGGAACAACTCATGTTGTTGAACTCATTCCTTTGGCCCTTTTTATTTTGCCTGGAATGAAATAATATATAATATGTAATGAAGTGTAGTGTGTGTCTGTGTGTGTGTGTGTGTGTGTGTGTACGTACTACACCCTACTGGATGAAATAAGAACTGCTCCACTGTGTATCAGGACTCCCACACTCAGGTGCCACTGGTCCTCAGTCCCAACCCACAGCCTCATAGATGACCTGTGCCTGCTGATAGTGGGGGGTGAGGGAACAGAGTGAGGGCAGCTGGCTTCAGCGGTGTTACTGAGCATGCTCAGTCGGTGGATGCATGGTCAGGACAAGCCAAGCTGCAAAACTGGGGGGGGCAAGTGACCCCGCTCGGCCACCCTGGCGTCGCTTCTGCATAGACCCACTGCTTTTCCAGTTCTGGGCTCCAGGCCCATGCTCACGGCTTTGGTAATGCACCTGCATCCTGACCCGCAGCCCCCACTGTTATTCCAATCCTGGCCTCCACACGCAGCTTTGCCAATACCCCTTACCCGGAGCTCACAACCCCTTGTTATTCCAGCCCTGGCCTTCTCTCTCTCTCTCTCTCTCTCTCTCTCACACACACACACCCCTACCTGTCAATCCTTAGCTACAGCTCCCCACTATTCCAGTCCTCAGTCCCCCCACCCACAGCTGTGCTGATGTACCTGAATTCCGAACTGCAGTCCCGCTGGCTACTTCGTTGCCAGAACAGCAGACAGCGACGGGTAGACAATGTAAGGGACACAAACGGACAATGTAAGGGACTAGCTTGAGGAACTCCAGATTCATTGCACTTGTGTCCTACATCAGATCTGACCCCAGGTCTCGAAAGGTGAAAGGCTAGCGGACAAAGGCAGCTTGCCAGCCCCCTCCCTGCACAGCCTTCGCTGGCATCAGCACTGCCCCAAGCAGCAGAAAGGTGCTTTTGCATCTGACGTGAGCTCTCACGAGAGATCTCCCAGAGGAGCTGGCCTCAGGTGTGTTGTCCTTCTGGCTGAGCCATTCACAATCCCTTGGTCAATGGACCAGGCTCCAGCTGGAAGCTGGTGCCCTGCAGATGGGGCGCTGCATGCCCTGTGCCATTGCATGCCAGCCTCACCTAGGCTGCCTGTGGCAAGGCAAAGTCTCCTCTCCATAGCCTGCCGCAGCCTTCGCGGGGCTCTGAACCTGCCTCACCTTGCCCTGCCGCCGTCACCTCTCCCCAGCTCAGCTAGCATGTTGCCTGCATCACCCAAACTGCCATCCGCAGCTGTTTAGTGGTGCCATTATCCAGACTCTCATTTCTGTTCCTATCCTCTGCTGAGAGCCCCCCCCGCCAGCCTTCCATCTTGAGACCCATGCGCCTGCCGGCCTCGGATGCCCAGCTCCAGCTGGGAGTGTTTGGAGGGTGTTAGGATTTGTCGCTCCAGATCCTAAATGGTGCTGTAGCGCTATTACCCTGATGGCGTGCGTCTTCCTTCCCCGGGTTTTTATAGTGTGTCTTTGCGCCGCTTGACTATGGTAATGAGGCCCCACCTAATTGCCATTCAATAAACTCCAGTTAAATTAACAGCTCCATCCGATGAGCATCAACATCTGCTCTTCGCCAGACAGACTTCTCTCCCCCTCCCACCCACGGCGCCTTAGATCCTGCAGCTCCTGACATTCAGTCCACCGAGAGCCAACTGAGTGGGCTGAGAAACAGGGTCTGGAGCACCATCCAATGGAGATTAGATAGATAGATAGATAGAGGGGGGTGTATGGGGATAGATAGATAGATAGATAGATAGATAGATAGAGGGGGGTGTATGGGGATAGATAGATAGATAGATAGATAGATAGATAGATAGATAGATAGATAGATAGATAGATAGAGGGGGGTGTATGGGGATAGATAGATAGATAGATAGATAGATAGATAGATAGAGAGAGAGAGAGGGGGGTGTATGGGGATAGATAGATAGATAGATAGATAGATAGATAGATAGATAGATAGATAGATAGATTAGATAGATAGATAGATAGATAGATAGATAGATAGAGGGGGGTGTATGGGGATAGATAGATAGATAGATAGATAGATAGATAGATAGATAGATAGATAGATAGATAGATAGATAGATAGATAGATAGATAGATAGATAGAAACTAAGTATACATATTGTGAATGTGGGTGATTGTGTCTGTGGTGGCTGTATATGAAATGAATGCTGTGTGCGAAAAAGCCACTGGGTTCCCTGTGGCCCAGAGAGTGGGTGTGTTTCTGGGCCAGAGAGGAGTGTGTGTGTGAAAAGGATGTGCGGCGGGTACATGTCTGCATGCACAGTTTGGCTCGTGACCTAGGGAAAGCTGGGAATGTGTTAATGTGCGCACAAATGCAGAATGGGGGATAACTGGCTGGGCAGCAGCACTGCTGGATCCCAACCTCGACATGAGTCAGCAATGCGATGCTGTTGCAAAAAAGCAAATGCGATGTTAGGTTGCATTAACAGAGGCAGAGCATGCAAGTCACGGGAGGTGACAGTACCGCTCTACTCGGCGCTGGTTAGGCAGCAGCTGGAGAATTGTGTCCAGTTTTGGTCACCAATGTAGAGAAAGGATGTAGAGAAACTGGGAAGGATCCAGAGGCGAGTGACAAAGATGCTCACAGGGATGGTATGCAGCCGTGTGAGCAAAGGCTGAAGGAACTGGGTATGTTTAGCTTGGAAAAGAGGAGATTAAAGGGGGATATGAGAGCGGTCTTCAGATACTTGAAAGGCTGCCAGAAAAAAGATGGAGAAAAGTTGTTTTCTTTTGCCACAGAGGGCAGGACAAGAGGCAATGGGTTCAAACCACAGCACAACAGGTTTAGATTACATCTCAGGATAAACTTCCCAACTGTAAGAACAGTAGGACAATGGAACAGACACCTAGGGAGGTTGTGGAAACTCTTTCGCCGGAGGTTTTCAAAAGGAGGCTGGAGCCATCTGTCTTGGATGGTTTAGCCACAACAAATCCTGCATCTCAGCAGAGGGTTAGACTAAGTGACCCGTGCTATCCCTTCTAACCCAATGGTTCTATAAAAGCTAGTGTGTGAGATCTGGTTGTGTCTTGTGCACATGAGCCTGAGGGAATAAGGTGTGTGTGTTAACACATGTTTCATTTCTAGCCGGACGGGCCTATATGTGTCATTTGTTCTCCAGGATCCAGCCACTACTCGAAGGCTGCAACACCAGGCCATCTTCGCATCCCTATGAGGTCTGGATGAGCAACCAAACTTTTAGATGCTTTTCTGTCCAAAGGAAATCTCCACCGTTCAGGATATTCTGCCCTACGTCATTATGAAGCGTCCTTGGCTGGCATTCTCCTTGGCTCCCTCGTTTTCCATCTTTGGCCCTCGTTGGGTTTTGGTAAGCTGGGGTGAGGGGTGGAATGTGCCCGTGTGTGTTGGATCGCTTGGCTGTGTGTGTGATTGTTTGGGTCTATGGGAGCGGGTGTGAGTGACTGCACATGTGGGCGGGGCTTTGTGATGATGTGGGGCACAGCATAAGAATGAGTGAATGACTGTCTGTGGGATCGAGTCTCACAAATATTCACTAATTTAGCATCCACTCTCCTTTGTCACCTATGCCATTAAAATTATCCCCATGTTACAGATAGGGAAACTGAGGCATAGAGTGGTGAAGCATGACTTGCCCGAGGTCATTGACATAGGCAGGAAATGGAACCCAAGTGTCCTGCTTCCCGTGCCATTTGGTGGGAGTCTGATACCCAGGGGGTCTGATTCTGACCTCACACCAGTTCCATGCTGACTTCTGTGGAGTGGCTCCCAAACCACACCAGGAGGCGCAAGATCTGAGGTTTGCAGCTGGTGTGCATCTCAAGTATGGGGGTGCATGACTCCAAAAAGTAACTCCACAATGGTTGTTCTGATGTTCTTATGATGGCCCATCGGTCCGACCCAGTATGGTCGGTCTTATGTTCTTTGCGGGGGGAGGAAATGTGGCCTGTTTTAGTCTGAGGTTAACAGGGGTCGCACTTCGCTCGTGGAAAAAAAACCTGCCTAAAATTAAGCCTCAGCCTTGCAGAAGGGCAGGCCAGGCACACCATTAAGAAAGGTCAATGATATTATTAGCTCCTAATCCAATTAGTTACTGTGTATCTGTGAATTCAGCACCGCCTAGCTGCTAAAGCCACGGGCAGGAAAATTAACATCTCAAAACATCCACCACAGTCCGGGGAAGATCTGACAGCCTCAGAAGCTTGGGAGCGGATGGTAGCAATGCCCAGACAGCAGGGGTTGCACTAACAAATGGACCTGTCATTTTTCTGTGGGGGTCTCTTATTGTACAGCTCAGCGGTGGAACATCCCTGACCGGTAACATTACACAGCTGGGAAAGACGTCAGCCTAGTCTGAAATTCTCCTTTCCCGTGTATATGGAACATGGAAATATAGGAGTTCCATTCTGGACTGAGATCAGTGTTCAACACCCATTCAGGATGAAAACAAATGTCAAAATATTGGAATTTCCCAGAGGAAAGAAATTCCGATTTTCAGCAAATCCTACCCCATATCCTGTCTCTCCCAGTGTTCAGCACCAGCTGCCTCAATGAGAGGTGCGAGAAATTTTTTTTGAAGTACATCAGAAGCAGGAAGCTGCTAAACAGTCAGTGGGGCCACTGGATGATCGAGATGCTAAGGGAGCACTCAAGGATGATAAGGCCATTGTGGAGAAACTAAATGAATTCTTTGCATCGGTCTTCACAGCTGAGGATGTGAGGGAGATTCCCAAATCTGAGCCATTCTTTGTAGGTGACAAATCTGAGGAACTGTCACATATTGAGGTGTCATTAGAGGAGGTTTTGGAACAACGTTGATAAACTAAACAGTAATAAGTCACCAAGACCAGATGGGATTCACTCAAGAGTTCTGAAGGAACTCAGATGTGAAATTGCAGAACTACTTATTCTCATTTGTAACCTATCATTTAAATCAGCTTCTGTACCAAATGACTGGAGGATAGCTAATGTGAAGCCAATTTTTAAAAAGGGCTCCAGAGATTATCCTGATAATTACAGGCCGGCAAGCCTGACTTCAGTACTGGGCAAACTGGTTGAAACTATACTAAAGAAAAAAATTGTCAGACACAGAGATTAACATAATTTGTTGGGGAAGAGTCAACATGTTTTTTTGTAAATCATGCCTCACCAATCTACTAGAATTCTTTGAGGGGGTCAGCAAACATGTGGACAAGGGGGATCCAGTGGATATAGTGTACTTAGATTTTCAGAAAGCCTTTGACAAGGTCCCTCACCAAAGGCTCTTAAGCAAAGTCAGCTGTCATGGGATAAGAGGGAAGGTCCTCTCTTGGATTGGTAACTGGTTAAAAGATAGGAAACAAAGGGTAGGAATAAATGGTCAGTTTTCAGAATGGAGAGAGATAAATAGTGGTGTCCCGCAGGGGTCTGTACTGGGACCAGTGCTGTTCAACATATTCATAAATTATCTGGAAAAAGGGGTAAACAGTGAGGTGACAAAATTTGCAGATTTTACAAAACTACTCAAGATAGTTAAGTCCCAGGCAGACTGCAAAGAGCTACAAAAGGGTCTCACAAAACTGGGTGACTGGGCAACAAAATGGCAGATGAAATTCAGTGTTGATAAATGCAAAGTAATGCACATTGGGAAACATAATCCCAACTATACATATAAAATGATGGGGTCTAAATTAGCTGTTACCACCCGAGAAAGAGATCTTGGAGGCATTGTGGATAGTTCTCTGCCACTCAATGTGCAGCGGCAGTCAAAAAAGCGAACAGAATGTTGGGAATCATTAAGAAAGGGATAGATAATAAGACAGAAAATATCAGATTGCCTCTATATAAATCCATGGTATGCCCACATCTTGAATACTGCGTGAAGATGTGGTCGCCCCATCTCAAAAAAGATCTATTGGAATTGGAAAAGGTTCAGAAAAGGGCAACAAAAACGATTAGGGGAATGGAACGGCTTCCATCTGAGGAGCAATTAATAAGACTGGGACTTTTCAGCTTGGAAAAGAGACGACTAAGGGGGGATAGGATAGAGGTCTATAAAATCATGACTGGTGTGGAGAAAGTAAATAAGGAAGTGTTATTTACTCCTTCCCATAACACAAGAACTAGGGGTCACCAAATGAAATTAATAGGCAACAGGTGTAAAACAAAGAAAAGGAAGTATTTTTTCACACAATGCACAGTCAACCTGTGGAACTCCTTGCCAGAGGATGTTGTAAAGGCCAAAACTATAACAGGGTTCCAAAAAGAACTAGATAAATTCATGGAGGATAGGACGATCAATGGCTATTAGCCAGGATGGACAGGGATGGTGTCCTTAGCCTCTGTTTGCCAGAAGCTGGGACTGGGTGACAGGGGATGGATCACTTGATGATTACCTGTTCTGTTCGTTACCTCTAGGGCACCTGGCAAGCTAGCATTGGCCACTTTCAGAAGACAGGATACTGGGCTAGATGGACCTTTGGTCTGACCCAGTCTGGCTGTTCTTATGTTCTTATCCCAGACTATTTCATCTCCTGACCCCTGCTCGCATCATCTTGTTCTCCAAATATTCATTCTGCAGGCCAGTTAGAAGAGCTCTGATGACCACCAGCAGCGTGGGAAGCAAAGATCTTCTCACAAACAACTGTCAGCTAGAGAAGCATTCTGGGAAACCGTGCAGATGAATCAGCCAAGCCACTGGCGCACAGAGTCTCTTAGGATTCTCACCACTAGAGCCAACACAAAAAACAGCTGTTGGAGTGGAAGGTTCTTCGTCTCCCAGCCCAAATGCACAACCACAGACATGGATGCCTCCTGGAAAGTGCTCCTCACAGCATGGCCCAGCCTGGTAGATGTGATACTGGGGGGACAGCCGGTAATGGTGGGAGGGTCAGTGTTTTCATTTGGCTTGGAGAAGCCCCAGGTTGGATGTTTTTCTGAAATTTATTTTAAAGTTCTGTCCTGTCTAGGCCTGTTGTACTGAGTGGAGACCTCCTGAGAACCAGCTCGCCTTCAGTTTTATTATTGCTGGTTCTTTGATGTAATATGCTTGACACTCTACAGAACAAAAAGGGAGGAAGGTGGAGGTACAAATTTACTGACGGCAATCTACAAGTATTGGCATTTCGGCTTCTCAGCCCAGCCAGAACAGTGAAGGTGCATGAGAATGGGGAAAAAATCAGGTGACTGGGGAGTTATATACTGAACCTCTGTGTCTGTGTGTGTGTGTGTGTATATATATATATATATATATATGGAGGTGATCTTTTGATTAAGGCTGGACTCAGGAGATCTGGATTTAATTCTCACTTCTGTCACAGACTCCCTGTGGCCTTAGGCACACTTAATAGAGATTAAGATTCCTTATGGGAATTTCTTATCTGTAAAATGGGTATAATAATACATCCTTTCCCCCACCCTTTGCCTGTTTCATCCAGTTAGATGTAATCTCTTCAGGGCAGGGAAGGTCTCTTGTTATTGGTATGGACAGCTCCTTCCACAATGGGGGGCCTGATTTTGCTAGGCACTACCGTACTGCAACCATCAATAATATCAATGATCAGGTTACACTTTAGGGAGGATTTTCCTGTGGCATTTTGTGGCTGTCCCCTACTGAAGTGAGCGTCAGCTGGTTTCTCCCAAAGGGAGACTGGTTTAAAGCTCTTTCCCGGTGCTTCGCAATCCCCCGTCTCTGGCTAGACGGAACCAGACAGCTTTGCGATAAAGAGCTGCGCAGCAATATGGATTTTCTCGGCGCTTGTTTCGGCTGCAGTGACATTTTGCTTGTAGCGTCTGCCCGTGGAAAGGGCTACAATCCCCAAGCCAGCCCTGCGTCAGGGAGGGTCACTGAGTGAGGGGGATATTCATGAACCGGGGCACAAAGAGGATGAAGTCATGGATGGGCTGCAGCAAAGGAAGGATTAGGTATGGACAACAGTGCTATTAATTTAGCTGCTTATTGAAATGCCCTGGGTAGACCCCCTGCATGCTCCTGACCAGGACTTTGGAGCTACCTAAGTGGAGGCAGCTCCTGAAAAATCCTCTCTGGTTTTTCCACCTGACTAGCAGCGTGGTGGGGATGGTTACTGCTCAGCAAGTCAATGGACAAGGCTCAGAACTGGGTGGCAGCAGGTCAGGCCTCTCTTCCTGGCTCTGACACAGATTTGCTCTTGGACCTACGGGACGTCAGTTCACTCCTCCCGTGCCTCAGTTTCCCCGGTGATCACAATGTAACTGGCTGCCTGGCCCTCCCATGCTTGCAGGCCGCTTCTGGAGTGTCCTCTCGGTCACAGGCCGCTCCCGAATGTCAGCCTTTCATTCCCAGCTCCCAGGCTGCTGACGCCAACCGGTCGCTCCCGCTCGCACGCAGCCTGCTGACCCAGGGCCCGCCTGACCTCCCTCCCCTGCGCTGGGGGGATATGGAGCCCCCTACCTGGATGTTGCACTGGGGGTTAATCCAGTGCCCACTCAGGAGCCAGCAAGAGTTACCCACCATCTCACAGAGCCTGAATGCACCGATGCCCGTAAAGCAGACGGAAGGTGGCTCTAGAAGGCAGGGCCGGGTGGAACTTTAGCCCTAAGGGATTTGCTCCATAAAGCTGCTGCTTCCCTCCTTTCCCTTAATGCTGAGGGGCCGACTGTCTATCAGCGTGGTTCTGACACCAATGGAGCTACACCGATCTACTCCAGCTCAGGATCTGGCTCTGAGTCTCTGCATTGATTCCAGGCGCCTGGTAGCCCGAGGCTCGGCGCTAGCATGTCCCGCAGAGCCATCAGACTGCCCTCCACCCCGGCTCTTCCCCTTCCCATGACCCCTTGTGCTCCCCCGTTGGGTTTGAGCTAGGCAGGGTGGGGCGGGCAGGCAGGTTCTTCCCCTCGCCCTTGAGCGGGCGGGCGGGCGGCTGCGAAGTATTTACACTTGCAAAGCGAGAGTCAGAGGAGGAGATGTTGGTAAATAGGCTATTAACACACAGAGCCACTCCATTAATTTCACAGAATAAATCTGTCCTTTACCCTCCTTCCTCTCTTTCTCCCGCACTCCTGAGCCGGAGGCCTGTGAGCGTGTGATGTGCTGGAAGGCGTAGGCCATGCTGAATTACCAGTGGAAATAATAGCACCTCGCTCTTAGTCAGCGGATCACAACGGCAAGTATCATGAGCCCCACTGTACCAATGGGGAAACTGAGGCACGGGGCGGGGACATGACTTGCCCGAGAGCACCCAGCAGGTCAGTGGTAGAGCGGGGAAGAGAAGCCAGGTCTCTCATGTTCCAGACCAGTGCTCTATCTACTAGGCCACGCTGCATCCTGTTCTGGGTGGGGTGGTTTGGGGAAGAGCGGGTCTATTTAAAGATGACTGTTTGGGGGACCAGATGTGCATTTCCTAGCATAGGGTAACGCCCAAGGAACGGCAGAAGGCAGCTGTTAGCTACGTCTACAGAAAGGTAGAGCACCCGTCCCAGATAGCAGCCAGACACCCCGACCCAATCACCAGCCTCGCTGTATGTATCCCTGCATGTTCCTAGAGACTAGACTCAAAGACTCCACTCGGTGAGTTCAAAGGGAAGCCGCTCGTCCCAAGCTGGGGGAGGCGGTAAGACCTGCGCTGATCCTTTCTGACGTCCTGTATCGGTGGAACACAGCCCCGGGACTGGGCATTGCCTCCCCCAAGAGGCTCTGCCAGCGCTGGTTGACCCTCACCACACATCAGCGGCTGGGTCTAGGGTTGCTAACGCTGTATGTGAAAGATACAGGACGGACCTCAGATATCCCCAGTCCTGATCTGAGCCTCTGGGCGGAAGAGTCCCTTCTCCTCCCCGCAGCGTTCCTTGGGTTCTCTGCCTCTAGCTCCGCGCATTGCAGAGAGCCCAGGGCACCAAGTGCTGGGCCAGCCAGCCGTTGCGGCTCCTGTCCAGGTTCAGTGCAGGTGCCGGCACCAGAGTTGGAGCTTCTAGCGTGATGGAGGGGCAGCCAGGCCAAATCTGAGTGGCGTTGCGAAGCCATGCGCCAGGTCGAAATACAGGATAAAAACCAGCCCGTTCTGAGTCAGCACAGAACAGGCATTTCTTTAGTTAAATAAGGGACACCCCTTGTGACAAAGTGGGGATTTTTTGTAATATTTATAGGAGGCCTGTTTGTGCCTCAGTTTCCCCTATATGCTGCATTGTTACCTAGCGGGTGGAAAAGGACTGTGTGAATGGCATCTAGCTGTCTGGGCCTCAGTCCCCAGATCACTGGAACATCTGAGAGGACAATGGCCAATCCACCCACCAGGACCGCCTAGCCAACAATGACCACAGATTGTTCCACCTCTCTGCAGGAAGCCGAGACGCAGGTCCCCAGCTGGCGGACAAAGGCCTGGGAAGGGGTGAGGTGGGGGATAAGAGTCAGGTGTTGGAAGGAGTGTGGGCTCTCACCTGGAGCCTGACAATGAGATCAGACGGAGAGACGGACACAGCTTGAACAATGGGGCTCACTGCAGCTTGGCTGGACTCTGCTACCCTAAAGACTTCCTATGCTGTACAGATGGCTAAGAAACCTGACTGTTTGGACAACGCTGTGTGAGTGTCGCTGCAAATGAGTGTACAAGTCTCCTTCTGGGGTCTGTCTCGGTGGGACTCGCTGAACGGAGCTCACGGGGTGAAGCAGGGGGGCTGCAGGCCCAGAGGTCCTGTCCAAGGAGGCAGTGAAGCCGCGTGGCTCACCTTGGAGGAAGTGTAAGACCCCTGGGGGGGTCTGGCCCACTGATGGGGTTCCTCCCACAGGCTGCTCCAAAGTTGGGGCCATAGCACGGATCCTGCGGATCCGTGATACTCCTTATAACACGGTGCAGTTGACAAGCCTAGCAGAGTGTGAACCTGGGCCCTTCAGCACCAAAGGACACGTCTCTACCACTTGAGATGAAAGAGTAACTCCGTTAGCTGGTGGCAGAAATAGGTTGTTGTCCTCTGTGGAGGAGGGGCTATTACACGCCTTTTACAAGTGTGTCACATCGGCAAGAAATATTTGTGAATCTTCTTTTAAATAAATCCCACGAGCATGCTTTGCCATTAGGCACCATCACTTTTATTCATTTGTGTTGTTATAGTTTGCAGTTATTAATAATCGTTAATGTAGTGATAAAAGGCTCCACTCAGGATTGGGGCCCCATGGCGCTGGGCCTTTTACAAAGACTTGATACAATTCAGATAACAATAGATAGAAATAAACAAAGGTGAAGTAAGGGAACATCAAACAAGCATGTCTTAGGACAACAACTGTTCCTCACCCAGCTTGTCACCTGCTTAGGTATCCATAAACATTCACAGAGGCAACATCTTTGGACAAGACACTTCACCGCTCTGGGTCTCAGTTTCCCCATCTGTAAAATGGGATCGTTGAAACTGCAGGGCTGTTTTGGAGACTATTAACTAACATTCGTAAAAGCACTTTGAAAAATGTATAATGCCAAATAATTGCTGAGTATCATTGCTGTTCCCTCTCTTCCCCACCACACACACACACACACACACACACACACACACACACACACACACACACACACACACACACACACACACACAGAGGTATATTACTGTCTGTGTTCTCTGACATGAAAACACAGCAGGATTCAGATCATGGCTTGCTGCTGGCAGTGATCCCTGGGCTCTGTGGATCATACTGTCCTTTCACAAAGCTTTTGCCCACCCGTCTGGTGCATTTGATGCTTGTGTCTATGGATCAGTGGAGATTTTGGCTTTGAGGTAATGATTTCATTGATTTTTTTTTCATTGATGTTTCCATGGCAGGAAAGAACGTCGCCCTTTTGGCAGCCATGTGGCTGCAGGTAAAGAACACTACAGTTTGTGGGAGGTCTAATTAGAGCGGATGATTTGAGTTGCCTGCCTGGGCATTCGCAGCCCCACTAGAACTGATCCCCCTGGGAAGACGGGACGATTTCGCATCTGCTGTCCTGGGGAACTCACAGTTTCACAGATCTGAGTATTGCAGCAATCAAACTGCCCCTAACAGAATTCAGTAGATCTCCTGTTCCTTAGTCCCTTTCAGACTCTTGCTGTGATGTAAGAAGTTCTCCTAAATCTCATGTATTGTGCCTTAAAGGCACCATGGGATTATTATTATTATTATTTTTCTAATCTCAAATCCTTCCCCCTTCCCACATGAAAAGGCACCTCCAGGAGGCAGCTAACACTATAACGACTACCAGCTTGGCTCATAATGAGGGAGGAAGGATCTTGGATATGTTTAATCCTAAGAGTTTATTAGACATGTCCTTTCAAGTCTCCAGGGCCTCCTGGGCTGTAGCCACTTCTGTCCTACCCAGCAGCTTGGGTATGCAAGTTGGCATCGTGAGTTCCTTAGGTATGGAAGGACAGTAAGCATGGCGAGAGGGTATACCAGCCCTCACGAAACCGTCTGTGTTGCCCAGTTCTGCCCTACTCACCTCAAGGTAGCAATGGAAGAGATCTAGGGACTGCGTCTTGGACCACATGTTGTAGCCAAATGACTCAATGCTGTTGCATCTTCACATCCCCATGCAAAAGACGCAAATGTAGCAATCTTGTGGCCTAGCATCAGGATGATTTCAGCCCATGGGACAAATATAAATAGGTGGTTTTATCTATGCAAAGAGGAAACACAGCTCTGGAAGTTGCTTTGAGGGCACACGGCCTTGTGGGAAAGAAGAGGCAGTGTGTGTGGGGGGGGGTATTATGATGTCAATCATTCAGACCCCTCCTACTGAGGGTCCTCCCTGAAAACAAACAGCAATGAAATTAACCAATTTCCACTTTGCAAGGATTTTTCAAGAGGGGAAGGGGGGGAAATCCAACCTTGGATTATTATTTTTTTGCAAGCGTTTGGGAACCCAACCCAGGGCTCGGATTTCAGACGTGACTTTCTAGCAGAGAAAGTGGCAAACGCCCTGCTTCTCCTTGGTGTCCATGGGAAAAGGGGTCATGTTTACAGCCTTCCTTGCTCCTTACACTGGTTATTGGATCTAACATGAATGCCAGCGGTTCTGCCACATGATCTCTTTAATTATGGCACATTTGCTCGCCTTGCCTCCGTCTGGTGGCATTCCCAGGCTCCCAATGGCTCCTGGCTTTATTAAAAACACTGAGCTGAAAGTGTTCTTTCTCTCGCAGTCACTACTTCATTGCTGTGATTGCTATTTATTGATTGCCATAGTGGCTCTTGCAAGCTTCAAAGACCCTTAGAGAATTACAGGCCCAATCTATCTAAGGTACTTATATGGCCATCATCACTGGGCACTGCACCGTCTTTAAAGTTTTGATTTTCACAACTCCCCTGGGAGGTAGGGTGGGATTATTATCCCTATATTACACCAATGGGGAAGAGAAGCACAGAGAGATTCAACGACTCACCCAAGGTGACAGAGGAAGTCTGTGGCAGAGCAAGGAATTGAACCTAGCTCTCCCCAACCCTAAGCTAAAGCCCTAGCCACTGGGACATGCTTCTTCATCCTTCCAGTCTCCTACTTGGGTGCACACACGCTTCTTACCATTCAAGAATGAGATCTTGGCGTCATCGTGGCTAGTTCTCTAAAAACATCGGCTCAATGTGCAGCAGCAGTCAACAAAGCGAACCGAATGTTAGGAACCATTGGGAAAGGGATAGATAATAAGACAGAGAATATCATAATGCCACTACAGAAATCCAGGGCATGCCCACATCTTGAATACTGCGTGTGCAGTTCTGGTTGCCCCATCTCAAAAATAATATATTAGAATTGGAAAAGGTGCAGAGAAGGGCAAGAAAAATGATTGGGGGATAGAACAGCTTCCGTATAAGGAGACATTAAAAAAACGGGGACTGTTCAGCCTGGAAAAAGAGATGTCTGAGGGGGTGATATGACAGAGGTCTATAAAATCATTCCTGGTGTGGAGAAAGTGAATAAGGAAATGTTATTTACCCCTTCACACACCACAAGGACCAAGGCTTACCTGATGAAATTAATAGGCAGCAGGTTTAAAATAAACAAGGAAGTATTTCTTCACACAATGCACAGTCAACCTGTGGAACTCCTTGCCAGGGGATGTTGTGAAGGCCAAAAATGTAAGTGGGTTCAAAAAAGAATTAGATCAGTTCATAGAGGATAGGTCCATCAATGGCTATTAGCCAAGATGGTCAGAGATGCAACCCCATGCCCTGGGTGTCCCTAAGCCTCTGATTGCCAGATGATGGAATGGACGACAGAGGATGGATCACTGAACGCTTGTCCTGTCCTGTTCATTCCCTCTGAAGCACCTGGCATTGGCACTGTCAGAAGACAGGATAGTGGGCTAGGTGGATCATTGGTCGGACCCACTGTGGCTGTTCTTATGTTCTTCCACCGAAGCCAATAGGAGCTATACATCTACATCTCAGAGCAGATTTTAGCCTCACTCCTCCTCCCTATTGGGGGCGCTACTGCAGTCTAGGGAGCCATTCTCTCCAGCCCCCAGACTCCAAGGCAGACCAGCCACTGCGGCGGTTCCAGCTGGTGGCTGTACCAAGTTGGCGTCATCCCCCCAGGCAGGAAGATGTGGGGTTGGCCCCATGACCCCAGGCCGAGAAGGGGTGTGTGCAGGGCGTTGGCTGGGGAATTACAAGGGTCACGTTTTTTTTCATTTTGATAATCTGACCACCACCCCATGCACCTATTTGGCAGGCTTAAGGGGGATTTTAGTGATGCCCTGGCCTTGGCTCTGGGCCCACGCCCAGGGCTGAATTGCAAAGTATTGCCAACCTCAAGCACTGCAAAGTCATGAGTCGGGCCCCTGAAATTCATGAGATTGTGTTAAAAATCATGAGATCTGAAATACATAAATAAATAGATTTTGTGTTCTTTTGATTGGTTTCTGAGATTTTAGAGTTCACTCAGGTTACATTTTCAGTTTAGACATTTACTTTTTTTTAAAAAAATGAAAGCTGAGATTCTCACGGATTCACTATACATTGGCAAAGAGCCACAGTAATACGTCAGCAGCCTCCCCCATCCACTCCCCCCCCCCCAGCTCCCAGCGCCTCCCACCCACTAGCAGCCCCACCGATCAGCACCTCCCCCTCCCTCCCTGCACCTCCCGATCAGCTGTTTCGTGGCATGCAGGAGGCTCTGGGGGGGAGTGGGAGGAGCGAGGGCATGGTAGGCTCAGGGGAGGGGGTGGGAAGGGGTGGAGCGGGGGCAGGGCCTGTGGCAGAGCCAGGAGTTGAGCAGTGAGCACCCCCCAGCACATTGGAAAGTTGGCACCTGTAGCTCCAGCCCCGGAGTCGGTGCCTGTACGAGGAGCCGCATATTAACGTCTGAAGAGCCGCCTGTGGCTCCGGAGCCCCAGATCGGCCACCCCTGCTCGAGTCTGACCTCCTGCACGGCACAAGCCAGAGAATCTCACGCGGTGATTTCGGCATTAGCTCAGTCGCTTGTGGAGGAGCACGAACGGATCTTTCAGAAAGACGGCCGGTCTCGTCAGGGCTCTGGCGCACGGCCGGGGTGGCGCGGGTGAAAGTCGGGGTTTATTTGTACTGGGGTAACACCTAGAGGCCCCCAATCCCAGACCAGGACCCCCGTTGTGCCAGGCGCTGGACAACCACAGAACAAAGAGACTCCTGCCCCCAGGAGTTTGCAACCCAAGTACCGAAAGTTGCAGTCTTGCTGCCCACACCGTGCCCGTCTTGTGGGTGGAGGATTTCAGACGCCAGGCTTGTGAGAACTGCCCCTTTCAGCACCCCGCAATTCACTACAGAGAAATGTAGACCGAGTTAAACACCAGACAATGACCAGGGTCTGGCTGGTGCACTCCACGGCTGCTAGAAATCAGGGGAGACCCGCTAGGCCGGGAAACCACACAGCATAGCAGTGCTGAGGCCTCTTCCAGCCCTTCCTTGAGTTGCTGGGATTTAGGAGGCCGACAGCTCCCAGCAGTTTCATATCCCGAGGTGGTCCGGAGGATGTGGCTGCTTGCCCTAAGTCTTCAATCAAACCTGAGGATACTTGCTCCGGCCTTTGCGACGGAGTGTTGCTCTAAAATTAGGAGACAAAATACAGCTGTCAAAATACAGAATTTCCAGCCATGATGTATGGGCAGCGAGGTGCCCTCGCTGCTCGTTACCCCTGCCCTGCCGTGGCGCGAGACAAGGGGATGATGCAATGGGATCGCTGCGAGCCAGCAGACAGATCTCGGGGAGACAAACCAAAACAGGGCCTGCAAGGGTCACTTGTAAAGGTGAGGGGGAGCATTAGCTATTAACCTGCCACAGACACTGGCGAAAGAGACGTTAACCTATAGATTGTATTGAACGTTTTCCAGCCAGGGTATGAATTACTGGCTGGAACCCAGGGGGTTTCCAGTCCCAAATGTTTTATATTTTAAAGCAAACAATTCCATCCTTCCTTCCAGGATAGGGAGGGGAGCCAAGCCTGTCCCCTCGGTACTAATCCAAACCCCGCATTCGTTAGACCCGCACCTGAGACCAGTAAGGGAGACTGACGATGCAGAAACCCCGTGACTGAGTTTCATCCTCCAAGCTGCATGCAGGGCACAGAGTAAGCGAACAGCAGCCATGGGGGGGCGGGGAGGAGACGTAAGTCAAAAGTGGCAGCGGGTGAGTCCCACAGTGCCTCTCTAATTAGGGCATCCTGGGATGGTTTCTCTGCTCGCCAGCACTGCCAACTCCTCCCCGGAAGCGGAAGAGTGAGTTGTGTTCTCTGCTGACTGCAGGCCAAACTCAGCCCTTGGCTGTACCTGTGAGCATCCCCATTGGCCTTCCTCCCAGTGAATCCACCGGGCACAGCTGTAGAGATTAGGGTCGCCACCTTTCTAACGGCTCGTAACCTGACCCCCGAGGCCCTGCCCCCTGCTCCGCCTCTTCCCCCAAGGCCCTGCCCCTTCTCCACCTCTTCCCTTTAGCCTCGCCCCCTTCTCCATCTCTCTCCTAGGCCCTGCCTCCTTTTCCACCCCTTCCCTTGAGGCCTCGCCCCCTTCTCCATCTCTCCCGCAGGCCCCGCCTCCTTCTCCGCCTCTTTCCACCAAGGCCCCGCCCATGCTCTGCCTCTTCCCCACCCCCCAGATAAAAAAAAAACAGACGTCAGGGCTTGTCAAATGGCACCCAGAAACACAAGCCGAAATCTGGACTGTCCGGGTGAAAACCAGCGTCCCGATCTGGGCTTCTGGGTGCTACCATAGTAATAAAATGAAGAATGATGCCCCCCCAGGCCACACCCCTCTCCAATCTGCCACGGTACCTCCCACAAAAGGACAAAGGGCTTTGTTCTCATTTACACCGAGCCACTTTCCACCCATGTTGAAACCCCTTTCCATGGCCAGAGGGCTGGAAGGTGGCCGTCATGTAAATTGAGTCAAGGGGGAGGGATAGCTCAGTGGTTTGAGCATTGGCCTACTAAACCCAGGGTTGTGAGTTCAATCCTTGAGGGGGCCACTTAGGGATTTGGGGCAAAAATCAGTACTTGGTCCTGCTAGTGAAGGCAGGGGGCTGGACTCAATGACCTTTCGGGGTCCCTTCCAGTTCTATGAGATAGGTATATCTCCATTACATATTCCTTGCAAGGACTATCACAGTCATCTGTCTGACCTCCTGCCTAACGCAGGCCAGCGAACTTCCCCCAAGAAAGTCCTGTCCAAGTAGGAACGAGAGTCTCTTCACACGTCATAAACCCCAGCATCCTTCAGATCAAAGCTTCCCAAGATTGTGAATTCCATGTGGCCTGGACACAGGCCTCCAGCCCTGCCCTTCTGACCCTCGCAGCCCTACGGCTCTGCTGGGGTGGAGACAGGGCTGGCTTTAGACCGATTCCCCTGAATTGGGCCCCACTCCTAAGAGGGCCTCGCGCTGGTGCCTTTTTAATTTTTACGCACCCGGCGGCGCTCCGGGTCTTCGGCGGCATTTTGGCGGCGGGTCCTTGAGTGCCGCCGAAGACCCGGAGTGCCGCCGGGTGACTACGAATCGGGCCCCGCACTTACTAAAGCCGGCCTTGCATGGAGAGCAGTAGCAACAAGCCCCTGACACATGGATGGGCAGGTCTAAGAGGCTGATATGCTTCCTCCAGCCACCCCTCCTGGCCACCTGCCCAGAACTACAGCTTAAAGGCTCACAGGCTGGTAAGCTGGAGTAAATACATCTCGGGCCTGATGATCAGAGGGGCTGATCACCCTTAATGGCAACTGACGTCCAAGGGAGCCACAGGGGCTCAGCGCTTCTGAAAGTCAAGCCTGTTGTGATTAGTGGTGTATGGGGGGGGCACAGATAGGTGCCCTGCTGTCCCATAAGGCTACATGCACTGCTCTTCCCTCTCTAAAGTTACTGAGTGGTTTCTTCTCCAGCCAGATGACCCCTCCAGACCCAGGTCAGTCCCTGTGTCCTAGGTGGATTTCACAAAGCCCTTGTCACACTCCAGACAAGGGGGGATCAAATGAAGCCAGCAGCTGCCAAGATCGGTTGGACGATCGGCCAAGTCAGCTTGACAATCAGCACCAGGGCTGGGGAGAAAACGTCTCGGGGGAGGAAGGGGAGCTTGTGCGGCGTCAGGCAGAGCCCTGAGCAAGGGGAGGTGTGAGAATCGTGGGGAGCAGTTGGACTTGGAGACGCCCTACGAGTCACGGCTTCCTCCTTGCTCCCAGGGGCAGCGATTTACTGATGGCCTAACCAGCAGGAAACCACAGCTTCCCCTCTCCTCCTCTCCCCTCCCCTGACTGGACTGGCTCGGCTACTCTGGCCGGTGACCGGGGGGGTGTCTTCCTCACACACCTGCTCCAAGGAGGAAGTCAGGGGGTGGGGGGTAACCGTGCTTACTCCCACATGCCCAGATCCAAGGTCCCTTTTATGCTCTCGCACAGGCTCCTGGCCTGAGTCTGAATCTAACCCTTAGGGAAGCAGACCAAGCCGACAGGGGGAGCGAACTCCTCCAAGCCGAATCAGACCATGAAGCAACAGGACTATTAATTTATTCATTGCCTTGTAACAGCTTGTTCCTCTTAGCCAGCAGGACGTGGCCTGGGCTAGAACTCAGATTCTCCTGTGGCAAAGCCCAGGCCACTTAAGCGAATGGAGAATCTTCAGCGGCAGTATGGGGTCTATGACACGCAACCACGCAGTTCCGAGTCCATCCAGTAGAGGGCAGCAGACATGCTGGCCAATTTGTTATGGTCTCTTATTATTATTTGCTATGTATTTTTTCTCACAATAGCACCTTGACTGAGATCAGGGCCCCAATGTGCTAGGTGCTGGACAAACACAAATACGATCCCTGCCTTGAAGAATTTACATCCTAAATAGCTGAGAAGAAATGGGTAGAGGGGAAGGAGAAGCACCAAGAGGAGAAACAAATGCTATTGTGTCCTTCCTCCCAAAGCTTTGCAGGCTGTCTGGCTTTTCCCTCCCAGCCATTCCTGACCCAATGGCTCTGCATGGTTTTAGGGAGCACTGCGTAGCTGAAGTTCTTTCTTTCTGATCTACTTTAAAACAGAGACCCTGATCACTAGAGCTATCAACGATCCCACAACTGTTTTCCCCAAGAGTAGGGATGTCAGTCCTGGTATCCTGGCGAAGTTCCAGCTCATGAAATTACCTTCTGCCTTCCTAAGCCCCCCTGCAGTTTCACTCGGATACAGTCTTCTTCAGTTTCCCTCCTAACGTACTGTGCAGAGTTGCTGTGCACTGTTAAACAGCTGCCACCAGAGGTGGGTGACGTGATTAATCACTGGGGGCTGTTCACACCACACCCTGCAATCCCTAGGTTCCCCTTGGCTACCTTCACTCCCAGTACTGACCAGGTCCGACTCTGTGTGGATGCAGAGTCAGATCTCCTGGCTTTAGGGGGACACATATGTTTTTACCCCGTTTGCATGGGGGAACCAACCCAGCTAGAACACAGGGAGTTGGGTTCTGCTGTAGCCTACGTAGCACCAACAGAATTGGTGGCTAAATTCCAACTGCGGCCGATTGCCATCACTTGTGCAATCCCATGGAAGGCAATGGGGCTGCCGAGATGTCACTCAGGACAGAATTTAAAAGACAATGGAGTCTCATGGGAATAAATGAGGGCAGAGTTTGGCCTGCAGAATCTTTCTATCGGGGATGATGCACGAGTCGGAAAAGACCCAGCTTGACTCTCAGATCCCAGTGCAGATTTTTCACGCAAGCAGGACCTTTTGCAAGGGGGGAATCGCCTCTCTACTTGCAGCGATTTGATGTGGACTCAGCTATAACCAGGGCATCCTGCGACACTCTTTGTCAAGAGTAGAACCACACTTTAAGCACCCACTTGAAAAGACTCCTCGAGGTTTCCAGGACAGCTTTCTTCAACCTCAAGTTAAAAACACACCACCACCAAGCAGTCAGTGGTTGCTTTGGTTGGGGGGAGGAGAGAGTTTGCTAGTCCCTTGGACAATTGCTCACCAAAACCTGTACAAGCAAATTACTCTGCAGTCAGACATGTAACAGACGTGACAGAGAAAGCAGACCAGAGCGACACACACACACACACACACCCTTCCTGGTAGGTGATGTGCGCTGTACACTCTGACTAATGCAGCCATCAACTGGGCATTAAATGAATAATTAAAAAAAAAATCCAACTCATTTACTATGTGTGATTTGTGGATGAGCCGTAACATACCACGGGAGACAGGCCCCAATGGCTGCCCTTAATGAGGTGTCCTTGGGAAAAGAAGAAAGAAAACACAGGCCGAATGTGGCTTGCCAAGAGCAGCGAAATGGCTGTGCCTGTACACACAATCAGCCTCAATGCTATCTTCTCTCAATGAATCATAACTAATGGACGAGGATCAGCGCTGATGTCACCCACCGTGCCAGCTCTTCTTCTCCGGCTCCTTCGGGTTGGATTCCCCCCCTCCCCGCCAGCTCCTCCTCCCTCTGCTGCGGGATGACACTCATCCATCATCAGCATTTTAAGCACTGGCATATCCCCGAGCCTGTCACTCTCTTTTGCTCAGCACAAGGCTTCACTTGGCGGCTTGGCAGGTCCATTTCCATTTGAAGTTCTGTAATCCCCTATTTGGTTTAGTTCCACTCGGTTTCACTGTGCGCGGATGGAGGGAACCCGATGGGACAGGAGTAAATTATACAAAATAATAAAAAGATGGCTTGCTCTAATAATTCTGATAATGGTGCGCACACACCGGCAGGGAAATATTCACACACACACAGTCCCTGGAGTCAGATCCTGATCTCAGTTACACCAGACGTAAATCCAGAGCAATCCCATTTTCAGGTTCCAATCTCAGTCACGCTAGATGTAAATCCAGAGGATCCCCATTGAAGTCAATGGGCCTAATTCTCAGGTTCTGATCCCAGTTACGCCAGATGTAAATCTGTACTAACTCCCCTGACGTCAGTGGAATTACTGCAGATTTATGGCAGTACTGGAGGAACGCTGGGAAACAGGAGCTCGGAATCTGGCCCGACTGATTTACAAGGGTGTAAGTGAGCTCCAAAAGCTGGCCCAGTTTCTCGCCTGGCTGAAAAATATTTATGCCTAAGGAGAAAGGGAGATGGAGACAGGGTTACTTAGGAAAGTCAGAGCCGGGTGCCAGGGAAAAGTCACGTTACTGCTTCACGATCCGTTTACCAGGCGGCTAACATTCTGCTGAGGTCTAGCTGTCTTTCAGCTCGTCAAATGACCACCTCCCACAAGGCTTTGTGGTTTAGAGAAGTAACCCAGCCTCTCCCCTCGCCGCCCCACCACCTTCCTGTCGCAGCCCACTCTTTGGCAAAGAATGTCTCCCTTCCCCTCCGGACCGCCGGATGCCTGTAGAAACACAGGCTCCGGACGCCATTACAGCAAAAGGAGCCTGAGAGCTGCCGGAGTCACAGATGCCTTCCCAGGCCCTGCGATGTCATGCACGGCTACTCAGATTTAAACAGGGGGTTAGAGGAGACGCTTATTTTAGAAGCAAGTTGTTTTCTGGGCGTGTTTAATCAAAATAAAGGCGAAAGAGGAGGGAGGGAGGGAGTTTACTTAAAGGGAAGCCCCTCATTATGTGTCTGAGCCGTGGCGGGGATAAATTTAGAGCCCAGAGATATGCTGGAGCCGTGATGGGGGACAGAACATCATGGTAATGGATAGGCCGCACTTTCCAAAGCCAGGGTCTCATTCTAGGAGCACACGGTCTAGACTCGCACGGTTAAAGCCCAGGTCTGGGAGATTGGAGCCCTGGGTTCTAATCCCACCTTGGCCGTTGACTCTCTGAACAAGCCACATTGCCGCTCTGTGACTCAGTTTCCCCACCTGCCCCATGGGGATAAGGCAAGCGCCCTCCCATGCAGGGTTAATTTGTTCATGTCTGCCACGCTCCGAGGGGAGGAGGGTGAACTGTTACAACCTCCTGTGTCCTCAGCACAGGGAGGTCTGTGGAGGGTCATTTGCTCCTTTGTTTTCTAGTTCTGCTGCCTGCCCCACTGCACCAGGCACGGAGCAACGCAGCTTGGGTTAAAAATCGGAGCAATCTAGGGCTGCCTGTGAACTGTTACTGACACGGAGCAGCCCTGGCTCCCAAGGCGGGACAGGAACGTATGTCACTGACCTCTGGGTTTCCAGATGAATTGGGCCCGAGACCAGGTCATTAATACTATTGTGGCCGTGTCCAGGCCCACGGCGCTAGCTGCTGTATAAACACATAGTGAGAGACCATCCTGCCCAGAAGAGCTTCCAGGCCCGTTACGATTTCTATCAGGGGTGGCCAAACCGCGGCTTATGAGCTGCATGCGGCTCCTTTACAGTCAAAGCGCAGCTCACGGAGACCCCAGCCCGTTCTCCACCTTCCAGACTGCGGGGGGGGGGGGGGGAGGCTCAGGGCTTCTGCCCTGCGGCAGGGTGGTGGGGCTAGGGGCTTCTCAGAGACGACTGGTGCCTGCTGAGAGTGGGAGGGGCACAATTTAAAGGTTCGCTCCCCCCCCCCAACAGCTTGAGTCACACTCCCCCAGGCACACAAGTGCTCCCTCCGTGCAGCTCCGAGGTGTCAGCTCTGTGTGAAGAGGCTGCAGCAAACAGCTGGGAGCTGCAGGGAGGGTCTGCTGCTTTAGCTCCTTGGGGAGAGGGAGCAGCAAAAGCAGTGGCTCTCCCTGCAGCTCCCAGCTTGCCGGCCCCAGCAGCTGCCATGCAGGGAGGGGACCCTGTGGCACCACGTGACCGAGTGGGGCCAGCAAATCCTGGCAAAAATTGGGGCAGGGGGCATGACCCCACGTGCCCTCTCCCCACAAGTCGCTTCCGGCTTCTGCCCAGCGGGGAGGGGGGTCTCGGGGATTCAGCCCCACAGGCCATGCCTTCCGTGGCTCCGGGCTTCCGCAGGAGCAGGGATGAAGCCCACGCAGGCGCCTCCCGGGGAGCTGAAGTCCCGAGACTGCCCCTCCCCCCCCTGCAGGACTGAAGCCCCGAGCCCTGCCAGGTGTACCCCGGCTCTCAAACTTCTGAAGATTGTCGTATGTGGCTCGGAGGGTCGGTAAAGTTGGCCACCCTTGATTTATATAGTGCCCAAGAGTATACTGGGCCCCTTATTAACTGCCCCCCCTCCCATCACTGCATCTGCAAGCCAGTGTTAGCCAAGGGAGCGTGGCTGCTTTATACAAGTCGCCTTCCCCTGCATCCCGGCGGGCGGCTGATCTATAAGCTAATCCTACCCTGAGCTGATCTATAACTAATTCGCTTACAACACAACTGCAGTATTGATTCCAAAGCAGCTTTGTAGACAGGGCAAATCTGGGGCGGGAAGGGAGGAGGAAGAGGGGCTGGCTTCTGATAGGCAGCAAGAGGCGGGGGGGAGCCGTCAACTCCCCAAGAGGTTCCGGCTGCTCCCGATGGGGAAGGTGACGAGCGTTGCAGAGGCAGCGCTGTGTCTAGCCCAGGGGGAGGAAGGGTGGGAGCAGGACCTGGCATGTCTCTCCAGTGCCCCCAATGGCTTTCACAGATTGTCCCAAGGCGCCCCAAGCCCTTTTCAACAGAGCACCCCAAAGGGCTCCATCAAGTGAGGGACAGTGTTGGCGGGGAGGGGGGAATATACATGTGATGGTTTTTCCCAACCATCTATACATAAAGCAAAGAAAGTGACATGCTTAGTTACTATTATGGTAGCGCTTAGAGTGCCAGCATGAGACCCCCGGTATTCTAGGCACTGCACGGACATCGAGGGGCAGACAGCAGCCCCTGTCTCAAAGCGCTCACAGTGCAAACAGGCAAACGCTCCCAGGAGGAGCAGCTGCAAAGAGAGTTGAAGCGGCTTGCGCCGATCACAGCCAGAGATGGGAAATAGACTCCAGGGCCCTCATTCTGGTTCCCTGTCCACTGGGTCCACGCTGCCCCTAACTTAAGTGAGGCGCTGGAGATTGGGATCACAGCTGAACATCTCTCCAATCTCTGATTCATCTCAAATGGGAAATCATCTCAAATTGAAACCATCCCACACTTGTGACCATCTTACACTCTGGGCCATTAAGAATAAGAACATAAGGATGGCCACCCTGGGTCAGACCAAAGGTCCATCTAGCCCAGTATCCTGTCTTCCGACAGTGGCCAATGCCAGGTGCTTCAGAGGGAGTGACCATAACTGGGCAATTATTGAGTTATCCATCTGCTGCTGTCCACTCCCAGCTTCTGGCAGTCAGAGGAGCGGGACACCCAGAGCATGGGGTTGCATCCCTGATCATCTTGGCTAATAGCCACTGATGGACCTATCCACCATGAACTTACCCACTTCTTTTCTGATCCCAGTTATACGTTTGGCCTTCACAACATCCCCTGGCAAGGAGTTCCCCAGGTTAACTGTATGTTGTGTGAAGAAGAACTTCCTTATGTTTGTTTTAAACCTGCTGCCTCTTAATTTCATCGGGTGACCCCTTCTTGTGTTATGTGAAAGAGTAAATAATGCTTCCTTATTCACTTTCTCCACACGAGTCATGATTTTATAGACCACCTTTAACTATCATGAGCCGGATTCTTAGCGGGGGTAGATCAGTTGAAATCTACTGATGCTAATTTAATCCCCCTAACTTTATAGCTACTAAGCTAATTTTCCTCAAACTTTATTTTATTTTGTGGATTATGCTCGGCTTAAAACTCGAGCAAAGTCTGAAGACTCTGTACTGCACCTTCACTCTGGTATGCAAGGTTGTGGAAGAAATTCCAGTGTGTATTATACAGTGTATTAACTGAGAATTTATAACGACATGAAGAGAGACCCCAGGAGGCAGAATTAAGGTTAAGCATTTCCAGCCCCCGGACAGGTTTATGCAGAAGAGGTAGGCTTTTTCTGAATGGATAGCTTTAATGGTAGCAGAGCAACCGATGCTGCAATGCTTGAGAAAGTACCTCCTCGTCAGCAGACACTGAGCGTAGCTCTTCGCTCAGTCTGGAAGCAGCATTTGAAAGGTTGATATATGGGGCGCAAAGGAGAATGGACATATTTAATGACAGATGGAAGTGTTGTATTGATTATGTGCCCAAGAAGTGAAATATCATCAGATGTGTGCTGCTCTAGAATATAGAAAGTATTATGCAGATTTATGCAACGGGACAGCCAATCAAAGACCTCACCGTACCCTGGGCATTTAAAATTCAAAGAGAAATTATTTTCTGTTCTTGCTCATTATGTTTTTTGCCCAAATGGTGCCGGGATGGGCTGCAAACTCTTCGAGACAGAGACAGTCCGTTTGCCATATGTTTAGTCCCATGGGGCTCGATCCCTGGTTGGGGCTTCTAAACAGATTTAAAATTTTATTAAAGTGAATGTTTAAAATGAAATACACACAAGTTAAGAGGGAAGGTACTGTACATCTGGGGTCAGGCTTGGGTTATGGGGGGTTACAGATATCGGTTGCAAGGATGGAGAGATACATCCATATCACATAACCGGCATAGACCCAGATTGGGGTGCAAGGGTTTTTAAAGTGTCAGTGGATAAGTGGGCTTGGGTACACCACCCATGGAATGAATAAGGAGTCCAAGTCAGTATCGGTGTAGCAGATAAGTACATGGGTCGGGTGCATCCCTTGGTTCGTCAGGGAAGGAAGTGGGTTATTTCCCTGGTCAGCAGTCTCAGTTACTCAGTGTGGTATTGACGGTGTCCTGTGATGTGTACGGTATAAATGTCTCTGGACCACCTGATGGTGTCAGACACCATGAGCTGTCTCATGAGCCGGACATAGCGCCAACCGACTCCGCACGCTCTCAGAACCGGTTTGTTGTGGGGGTCCCACGAGCCCAGGACTCCCACGATCAGGGCGTGTATCTGGACCTCGTAGCCCTGGGTTCTCAGGGTCTCAGCCAGCGGGGTGTACTTCGACTCCTTCCATGCTCGGGCCTCGTGGAAGGCCGGTGACCTGTTTTACACTGAATATTAATGACAATGGACATCCAGGGGTGTGCCCTTAGGGACAAATGCAGCTGTCTGTCTTTAAAATATCACCTAGGATTGGCCTCCAGTTTGCAGTATGTAAATCTGGAGGTGGGGCCAGTGGAACAGTGTTCCCAAGCCAGATCCCCAAGCCCGTGATTCTCTTCCCTATAGGTTCTGCAAACACCCGGGTGATTCCAACCAACCTGCGTGCCCTACTGAGGAAGGCGATATGCAGTGGAAACAGAAACTGGGATAGCCAGCACCCTGGTGGGTCGCCATGGGACCCAGGGTTCAAACATCGAGGCATGCACCACTGTTATTCTGACTAGAGAGGGTTTTCTGAGGGCACGTCTTCACTACGATCTATTGGGGATCGACTTATCGCGTCTAGTGAAGACGCAATAAAATCGATCCCCGATGGCTCTGCCGTCGACTCCGGAAATCCACCGCGGCAAGAGGCGGAAGCGGAGTCGACGGCGGCGCGGCAGCGGTCGACTCGCCGCCGTCCTCACAGCCAGGTAAGTCGACCTAAAATACGCAACTTCAGCTACGCTATTCATGTAGCTGAAGTTGCGTATCTTAGGTCGACCCCCCCCGGTAGTGTAGACCTAGCCTGAGTCAACGCTCTGGAGGGGAGAACTCCCAACCACCCAAAACTTGTTTTTCAGGGAATGCTGCAGTCACTGTCCTAAAAGACCCAGAACAGTCTAAGATTAGAGTGGCTCCTCCATTCCCCAGACTGTTTATCAGTTGGACCTTGTACAAGGGTTTGCCGGCGCTCGACCCTCTCCGGGGTGGCGGGGAGCCACACCGGCTCACTACACACCGGTGAGCTTGGGGGGGAGTGTCGTCTGGCTGTGGGGTCTCCCTCGGCAGCCCTTGCTGTAACTGGAAGCAACACGGTAAGCCCGGCCCTGGCTCAGGGTGGGGCAACAATGCCAAGTCAGGGCTCGGGCCCTCCGTCAGGGCTGAGCAACAAGTACAAAAGCCCAGGCCCTAGGTCCGGGCTGAGCAGTAACAGGTCCCAGCCTCCTCAGGCCAGGGAGAGGGGGAGACTGCCACTCACGAGTTGGGGGGCAGGGGGGACGCAGGCCCTCCCACTCCACTGCGTCCCAGCCCGGGGCCCTAGCAGCGGCAGAAGGCCCGCTGTTGTCAGTGGGGATCCTGGCCGCAACACACTGACATCGGTTCTGGCAGTGCTGCAGCCAGTCTGGGGTCGGCTGCCCCCCGGGCTACTTCCACACTCCCCCTCGGGGCCTACCTGGGTCCTGGTGTCGGCCTCGGGGGGATCCAGGACCATGAGTTCGTCAGGGCAGGGATTGATCGGCCGGTCCGGCGGCTCCTCCGGATAGCGGGCACAGGGCAGGGATTGATCGGCCGGTCCGGCGGCTCCTCCGGATAGCGGGCGCAGGGCAGGCCCGGCGGCACCCCCGGGTAGCGGGCGCAGGGCAGGCCCGGCGGCTCCCACGGGTAGCGGGCGCAGGGCAGGCCCGGCGGCTCCCCCGGATAGCGGGCGCAGGGCAGGCCCGGCGGCTCCCCCGGATAGCGGGCGCAGGGCAGGCCCGGCGGCACCCCCGGATAGCGGGCGCAGGGCAGGCCCGGCGGCACCCCCGGGTAGCGGGCGCAGGGCAGGCCCGGCGGCACCCCCGGGTAGCGGGCGCAGGGCAGGCCCGGCGGCTCCTACGGGTAGCGGGCGCAGGGCAGGCCCGGCGGCTCCTACGGGTAGCGGGCGCAGGGCAGGCCCGGTGGCTCCCCCGGGTAGCGGGCGCAGGGCAGGCCCGGCGGCTCCCCCGGGTAGCGGGCACAGGGCAGGGATTGATCGGCCGGTCCGGCGGCTCCTCCGGGTAGCGGGCGCAGGGCAGGCCCGGCGGCTCCTCCGGATAGCGGGCGCAGGGCAGGCCCGGCGGCTCCTACGGGTAGCGGGCGCAGGGCAGGCCCGGCGGCTCCTCCGGATAGCGGGCGCAGGGCAGGCCCGGCGGCTCCCCCGGATAGCGGGCGCAGGGCAGGCCCGGCGGCACCCCCGGGTAGCGGGCGCAGGGCAGGCCCGGCAGCACCCCCGGGTAGCGGGCGCAGGGCAGGCCCGGCGGCTCCTACGGGTAGCGGGCGCAGGGCAGGCCCGGCGGCTCCTACGGGTAGCGGGCGCAGGGCAGGCCCGGTGGCTCCCCCGGGTAGCGGGCGCAGGGCAGGCCCGGCGGCTCCCCCGGATAGCGGGCACAGGGCAGGGATTGATCGGCCGGTCCGGCGGCTCCTCCGGGTAGCGGGCGCAGGGCAGGCCTGGCGGCTCCTCCGGATAGCGGGCGCAGGGCAGGCCCGGCGGCTCCTACGGGTAGCGGGCGCAGGGCAGGCCCGGTGGCTCCCCCGGGTAGCAGGCGCAGGGCAGGCCCGGCGGCACCCCCGGGTAGCGGGCGCAGGGCAGGCCCGGTGGCTCCCCCGGGTAGCGGGCGCAGGGCAGGCCCGGCGGCACCTCCGGGTAGCGGGCGCAGGGCAGGCCTGGCGGCTCCTCCGGATAGCGGGCGCAGGGCAGGCCCGGCGGCTCCTACGGGTAGCGGGCGCAGGGCAGGCCCGGTGGCTCCCCCGGGTAGCAGGCGCAGGGCAGGCCCGGCGGCTCCCCCGGATAGCGGGCACAGGGCAGGGATTGATCGGCCGGTCCGGCGGCTCCTCCGCGTAGCGGGCGCAGGGCAGGCCCGGCGGCTCCTCTGGATAGCGGGCGCAGGGCAGGCCCGGCGGCACCCCCGGGTAGCGGGCGCAGGGCAGGCCCGGCGGCTCCTACGGGTAGCGGGCGCAGGGCAGGCCCGGCGGCTCCCCCGGATAGCGGGCGCAGGGCAGGCCCGGCGGCTCCTGACGGCCACCTTGGGCCACGGAGTTTTCCCAGCCACGAGCTAGGCTGGAGACGTCTGGTCTCTCCGGTGGCTGGATCTTTACTGATTCTGAGGGCGAGCCTTTATACTTCCGGGTCGCCGCCTGACCCTCTGAGGGGCGGGCTCTGAGCTCCCTAGCTCCCTCCGGGGTGGTGGGGAGCCACATCGCCTCACTACAGACCTATAGGCAGGTTCCGTCCAGCCCATGCTCAAGACAGCTTCTCTCATGGCCCATGCCCTTCCTGTTAACGGCCTCCTTCTTAAGACAGCTCAGCTGTCAGCTACTCCCTCCATGTAGCCTGTGCACTCGAGTAGGGCCAGGGTGGGAGGTGGGTAAGTACTTTCCCACCCTTCCAAAGCAGTTTATTAACCCCTTGCCGGTATGAAGGGTGCTCACACCCTGCCTCAGGGACCAGGAGTGTTTGCCTTGGATGTCAAACTGTCCACTGCAATACATTCATTTGCATGTTGGGTGTGGCCTTCAAGTCCTGCTCCAGTTGTCCTGCAGCTTGGTGGAAAGGGTCTCAGGAGTGCGGGGGGTCCCTATTGCTGGCTCAGGCCGTCATGTGGAGTGGCACCTGGAAGACGCCCCTGGCTCCTGGTGTCTGTCTGTCTGCCTCTTTCTCACATGCCCATGACTATGGTGTCTGAGGTCCAGCTTGACTGGCGGAAAATTCCACCTAGCCAAAGGACGGCATGGGAGAAAGTGCTCTTAGTCTGGCAAAAGCAGAGCATCGGCCTCATATAATTTCTCTCAAAACAAGATTTATTGAAGTTCTGTCTGTGGGAATCGCTGTGGTGTGGAACGCCCAACGGAGGGATTCGATCACTGAGTCGTGCCCTGCTACATTTTTCATTAGGAGAAGTATTGGCGGAGAAGGGTTGACCTCATCATCTCTGCATTTTAAACAATAATCAAAGGAAAACTAAATGGAAGGGGGAAGTGAAACAGTTCTTTGCAAGTGCCTCCCTGGGGACGAACCAGGTGGGGAGCTGGAGCTGAAGTTTGCAACATTAAACCATTCCCACAAACCTGCTCTAGTGGGCTCCTTTGTCCCAAAGCTCCTTCCCCAGAAGATGGTCTGGCGCTTTAGGAGCTTTAGGAGAGAGCCACCTTTCTCCCACTCTGTCTATCCTGTCTATTGACGCCAGGTCTATACTGCAAAGTTTGGTCAGCGTAGCGACAGTGGTGAGGGGTGTGACCAAACCGACACCCCCTAGCCAACAGAGCTGTGCCAGCAAGCCTCCAGTGTAAACGCCGCTGGGCCAGCAGAAGAGTGCTTTTGTCAACACAGCTAATGTCGTTTGAAGAGGTGGTGTTACTATATCCACAGAAAAACTCTGTCTGGGGGTATACGCTGCATCTATACTGTACCCCTACAGATATACTGGTACCGCTGTATCAGCAAAGCCTGTGTAGTGCAGACTTAGTCTGGGATCTCTTCAGAGCAAAGCCTGTCCGTCACCAGGTGTATGGCCAATGCCTAACACAATGGGGTCCTGATCTCAGCTGGGGTCTTTGAGACACATAAATAAGTTCATTAATAATCATCTGAGTCTTGAGTTGTTACATTATAATGAGGAGTCCAGTGGCACCTTAAAGACTAACAGATTTATTTGAGCATAAGCTTTCGTGGGTAAAAAACCCACTTCTTGATCTGAAGAAGTGGTTTTTTACCCATGAAAGCTTATACCCAAATAAATCTGTTAGTCTTTAAGGTGCCACCGGACTCCTTGTTGTTTTTGTGGATACAGACTAACATGGCTACCCGCTGATACTTTACATTATAATGGGACCATTGCGGGGGCTTACTAGGAGCCCCCGTAGCAATATATAGACAGACTCCCATTTCAGGTTATACTGTATCCTTTATACATCCAGCGTTGCATGGGATTTAGCCACGTAAGAGCCAGTGGCTATAAACATTCCCATTACAAACAAAACATGTAGGAGTTAATGGATGTCAAGGGGCTGAAATCCAGGACTGTTCTTTAAGAGGCTAGAGTGGTGGATTTTCTGAACTGGCTGTTCCATTGGCGCACACCTGGGATCATTTTCTAGTTGATGGTCTAAATTAATCTTCAGGGGTGGGAGGATCCAGTGCTTTTAATGTCGATGCCAAGGTAACGCACCTGAGCACACTTTCCCTTCTAACTCACAGCTCTGAAAGCTGGGGTTTGAGCTCCCCTACCTTGCTTTTTGACCCATTTAGAGACCTTGACCTCAGAAGATGGACAAATTCCGACTGGAAGGAGGGTGTAAATCATTAATGGTGAGGGTAAGTGGCCAGGGGAACCGTTAACCAAGGGTTGTGGTGGATTCTCCCATCCCGGTCAATTTTGAAATCAAGACTGGCTATTTATTTTTGAAAGATCTGCTCTGCTTCAGACAGGAATTCATGCAGAGAAGCCCATGGCTTGTGTTATGCAGCTGGTCAGACTGATGAACACCAGGGTCCAGTCTGTTTTAGAATCTCTCAATCTCTGAATAAGATTATCAGCCCTGAATTCACCTGCCTTTAACTGCTTTATTTCTACAATAATGTTTGCTCTGTGGTCTAGCTCACATGTTGCCTCCCTGCCTGAGCTGAATGCAGACTCTGTTAGCTGAGAGGTTTTGCAGTCAAAAGAGAATCAAAAGGAAAAATTATCCCATCACGCCCCCCCCTTCCTGTCATTTCCACAGAGCCCCTTGCACACTGTGAAAAGTGTATGTCAGAACGCACAAGGAAAGCGTTCTATCTATCTCGATTGACACAAGCACTGAGGCTGCGAGAAACCCAGGCCCCAAAGCCATTGGCCAAGGTTAGCTGAGTCATTCTCTTCTCCAACTGAGGAGAAGACAACCCGTAGTGTGGTAGGTGCATCCAGATCCTTCCACAACCCAGGAAACCCTAGCATCAGCCTCAACCCAAAATCCAGCAGATCCGATTAACTTCAGCACAGCGTCAGGCGAACAGCTGGAGATGGAGCTGAGGACTTTCACTATCAAGGTCCCAATGAGTGTAACTGAATGAAACAGTCTGACTGTTGATGGGAGGAAGTTGGGTACATAACAAGCGGCCTGTTCTGCTAGGGGCAAGCTGAATAACAGATAACTTTATACAGAGGGCTGGGTATTTTGATTGATCATACCAGATCTCTGGGCCCTTTCTTTATGGCCATTCATTTGATACCACTGAGAGAATACCGCCCCCACCCCCAATCTACATCCCAGCTTTGACTTTTCCAAACCCCTCTGGTTTGATTTCCACGTTCTGACACAGCCATTAGTTACAAAGAGCGATTATTTTTGTTGTTGTCATTAAGTCATTTTTTAAATGGCTCCAGGCAGTATCAGAGAACAAAGAAACAAAATACCCGTGAAAAGAGTTAATCACAAATTACTAATTATTTCCCCCTCTCCCCCTGCACTCTTCCCTCCTGAAATCATGAAATGTTATCCCCATGAAGAAAGGAAAAGGTCTCTCCCTCCGTGAGCCCTTCACGGCTCTTATACACCTAATTCATCAAATGAGCAACACTTCCTGATTGTCTATGATTATTCTGAGAAGTGAACCGATGACCCTGTGACCGCGGTTGGTGGAGGAAGGCTGGTGGTTCTAGGGAAGGTGTTCTGAGATGGTCCTTGCGATGGCGACTAGCACTGCCCCATCGGCTCGAGGAGTAAAGTACTCCCGCATGTGAGTATGGGTGGCAGAATCTAGCCCTTCATGCAGAGGAATGGGGACCAGGTGTCTCGGAATGTTTCTGAATTTTATGGGACTGATGATTTCAAACAAACCCAGAGATTTGACGGAGGCCGTGCATACTATTCAGGTGCTCATTTATCTGTGGCAAGCTATTTCATGTCTCCTTCGAGTGTGTACGTCTGTGACAGAATACAGGGGTTTAGTTTAAAACAGTACAGCTGGAGGGCAAGAAAGAAAAACCCGGGGTTCCAACCTTCTGCAAACTTGAATAGAAAAGCAAACTTGCGCATGGTAAGCGCTGTGCAATACAAGAAGCAAATGCAAACACGAAGACGGAGTCAGAATTCGACGGCATTTCTAGTTCATTAATTATTCTCTAGTCACTAAAAATAGGAGCCCCATGTCCTGGAAATGTGTTGGATTAGTGGGAATAATGCCTATTTCAGATTAGCTAATTTGCTACTTGCTTGATCCTCCCACTCTTCTTAATGTTGAGTAGTGTCTTCCTCCACACGTAGTATCATTGGTGTCAAGGGGCCCTGGTCCTCACTTGTGCTAAGCAGTGGCTGGTATGGCTGCAGATGTGGGGGGGTGCAAAGGTGATTTTATAGCACCTTTATACTGCCTAATCCAGGATCGTTTCTTCAGCAATTCATTCCCTCCCCGCTCCCCAGTAAATCAAGCATGAGGAGTAGATAAATCCAAACCAAAACCTTGTCTCAAAATGGCTCCCTGAATTTTGGAAGTGTTCACAATTGAAATCCGCATCCATACCTGATTTTTGACAAAGGCTCTGTATCTTTAGAATGGGCCAAAGCAAAACCGTGGGGTCCAAATGCCTCCAAACTTCTGGGCATTCAAAATCCAGCTCTGGGATTGCACCCTGAGCAAAAACAAAAGATAAAAGGGGGCAGGGAGGGGTCCTGTGTTGTGGAATGGCTCTAGGAAGTCAGTTATGACCCAGTGAGTAACTTTGTGAATAGCCGCATCACAGCATTTCTTAAAAAGCCTTTATGGATGTTTAGAAGCAAACAGCAGGTGTGGAATGCACAAGCCACCAAAATCATATCAACAGAATCATATCTTGTAATTTGCGTAGCTACAACCCATTGACCTTTGGGGTTTCTTATTTCATTCAAGTTATTTTCTCATTTTTGTTCGGAGACAAATTCTATTTTGCTTTAAAAAAAAATTAATATGCGCTAAAAAAAAAGAGTCCAGAACAACGCGAATTTTGGGCCTTGTTCTGTAGGATTTTGGAGCAGTGTCATTATTGACAGAACAATCCCATTCTGTTTGCCTAAAAACACAGGCCAACACAAAGAAGGACCATATGGGAGAATGAAAATGCATTTGAATCAATAGATTACGGTTAACAGGATAAAAAATAAATAGAATGAATCAAATAGGATAAAAATTCCAGTGGAGATATTAGACTCAGCACTGAGGCATAGCCTGCCTCAGAAATAGCACACTGGGCCAAATCCACCTCTGGTGTAGCGCCACTGACTGTTTTCCCCTTGGCTTTTTAAACCTGGTTGGCAGGAGGGTTATTTTGCCTTTCAAGAACAGATCAATTAAAATAATGCACCTGATTCTTGGGTTTGCCCATATTGCTCCTGATGCAGCAGCCCAGGTTAAGCATAAAGGCTGCTCTCATTTATGCCAGCTTCCCATGGCCCCAAGGGATTGGGCTGGCAGCCGGGTATAGGAAAAGTGCCTGCATATGGATATAGATGACTAACTGTAGGGACCCATGTCTGAAAACTTGCACTCGTCACTTTAAGCATCACATGATCTGATGGGGCCTCAATTCACGAAAGCAAAGCAGCACCTGACGGCAATGAATCTTTTTACGCACACACCTGAAGTGAAGCACTTTGCTGAACGGGGTCCTGGCTCCTTTTCCTGGCCCCCCAGCAATTCCACGGTCTGTCTCTTGTCCCATCCAGGGAAAGGTGAGAGGGTTTGGAAGAAGCCATTCCGGCGTGCCAAGGCCATTCGTCGTTCCCAGCAGGGCGGGGAGATAGGATGCGGCAGTGCCTAAGGAACCAGGACTCGGAAATGGGCATTTGCAAAAGATCTAGCCCCTTTCCTCCTAAAGGACCCCTAAGCACTGTGCAAACATGAATGAGTGACGCCTCACAGGGCGGTGGGTAAACAGAACTACTCCACAGGGAAGTCGAGAGTGAGGAAGTGAGAGGACCAAGGTTAAACAGCAATTCATTGGCAGAGCTGGGACAAGAACCCAGGAGTCCTGTTCTTGGGGTAAACCCTGCCTCCCAGGGACGTAAGCGGATGCTAATGACCACGTTGCAATATGACACCGTGGCTAACGCGCCTGTTCTTGCGAAAAGGGCCATGGGCTCTTAACAAAGGGAGAGGAGCTCAGCTGCACACCTCATCTGTAACGTGACCCCGCCCCCCAACACAGCACCCCTGGGCACCCGGCTGCCAATTCCCAGAGCCACTCCCTGCCGCAGCTTTGGCTTTCCCACCCAAATACTGATCCAAGGCGCAATCCAGTTTAGTTTAGGAGGTTTGATGAAAGCCGCGCCTAAGGCAGGATGGCTGCAGGCCATCAGCTCAAATAGCTGCTTGTCAACATCTCCTTTGTCCAGACTGCACGTTGGCACGATGCGGCGTAACAGCTCCCGCTGGGATACTTTTACACCCGGATTTGAAGGGCTGCTTGACTGCAGTATCTGATCTTTCCTCTGCTCCTTTCCCCCTCACCTCTTCCTTTGTTCCCCCTCCTGGTCCATTTCTTTCCCTTCTTTGTTTTTCTTTCCCCCTTTTCCCCTGTTCCGATGCTGCAGTCCGACTCCCAAAACAGCACTGATGCGAGTTCGGGAGTATATGTGCATTGTCATCATCCCTTGAAAACTTAACAAACGCTGCTCTTTTCCACAGCCCTTCAAAGGGGCTAGGGTGACCAGACAGCAAATGTGAAAAATTGGGACGGGGGTGGGAGGTAATAGGAGCCTATATAAGAAAAAGACCCAAAAATCGGGACTGTCCCTAAAAAATCGGGTCATCTGGTCACCCTAAAAGGGGCAGAGGTGACAACAGAGATTTATAGTAACCTGCCAGGATCAGTGTTTATCCCCCACTGGATTCTCCAGGGCTAGGAGATCCCATTACAACTGATAACATGTTCCTCAGTAGATCAGTGGAAACTCTAAGGAAGCAGCTGGCCACAGATATCCAGAGGCAATCCAGGACACTGTCACCCTCAGCCACATTATCCGTTCCTGCATGCTTGGAATTTGAATAGTCCAGCCTCTAGCTGGGCAGTGAGCTGGCTGTGAGATGGTGCGGCTCTGCTGAGGTGACACGGCTCGGTTGCAGTGACACTGACAACGACGCTTGCCCTATTTGTAGAAGGGAGAGACTATTCACTCACAGTTGGCAGTCCCAGCAGACACACTGCTGATGTGCTGCTAGACTGGCTCTGGATTTGTCTATAAAGTCATCAGCAGCCTCAGTGTAGGGAGTCCATGAGCCCTGCTTGTAGCCATGAACATATAACCCGTGCCAGCAGCAAGTGGGTCTCCTCTAGCGGGGTTAGGCTTTTAGCTCAGTTGGCAGAGGCTCATGCTTTTAATTCTGAAGGTCCCAGATTCAAACCCACTACAAATCCACTCTAGCCACAGAACCCGTCACGTCCTCCTCTGCCACAATCCCCATTCTGTAGCCAAGAACACACTCCAGGGAACATGGAACCCCATTTCTGCACCTGGGAGCTCTCTGTAGGGGCCTGCGCTCCCATCCCGGCATGCATTGTGGATAGTTCTCTGAAAACATCCACTCAATGTGCAGCGGCAGTCAACAAAGCAAACAGAATGTTGGGAATCATTAGGAAAGGGATAGATCATAAGACAGAAAATATCAGATTGCCTCTACATAAATCCATGGTACGTCCACATCTTGAATACTGCGTGCAGATGTGGCCGCCCCATCTCAAAAAAGATACAGTATATTGGAATTGGAAAAGATACAGAAAAGGGTAACAAAAATAATTAGGGGTATGGAACAGCTTCCATATGAGGAGAGATTAATAAGACAGGGACTGTTCAGCTTGGAAAAGAGATGACTAAGCGGGGATGTGATAGAGGTCTATAAAATCATGACTGGTGTGGAGAAAGTAAATAAGGAAGTCTGGTGGCACCTTAAAGACTAACAGATTTATTTGGGCATAAGCTTTAGTGGGTAAAAAGCCCACTTCTTTGTGGGTTTTTTACCCACAAAAGCTTATGCCCAAATAAATCTGTTAGTCTTTAAGGTGCCACCGGACTCCTCATTGTTTTTGTGGATACAGACTAACAGGGCTACCCACTGATAAATAAGGAAGTGTTAATTACTCCTTCCTGTGATGGGTTGGGTCACAGAAACCCCCACCTGATGTGCTGAGACTACCTCTGAGCCCGTTTTCCCTGGCAACTTGGGACTTCAGAACCCTGCCTTGTTTGAGCCAGACACGCCAGTCTGCTCCAACACAGACCCAGGGTCTGAACCACATCCCCCCAAAACTGCCGACTTAACTGAAAACGGCTTAGAAAGTGCTCCTGTCTCTAGCATCAGATACCCAGTTCCCAATGGGATCCAAACCCCAAATAAATCCATTTTACTCTATATAAAGCTTACAAAGGGTAAACTCATGAATTGTCCGCCCTCTATAACATTGATAGAGAGAGATGCACAGCTGTTTGCTCCCCCAGGAATTAATTTATTAATTACTTACTACGGGTTAATTTATAAGCAAAAAGTGATTTTATTAAATATAAAAAGTAGGATTTAAGTGGTTCCAAGTAATAACAGACAGAATAAAGTAAGTTACCAAGCAAAATAAAAGAAAACATGCAAATTTAAGCCTAATACAGTAGGAAACTGAATACAAATAAAATCTCACCCTCAGAGATGTTCCAATAAGCATTTTTCACAGACTGGACTCCTTCCTAGTCTGGGCCCAATCCTTTCCCCTGGTACAGTTCTTGTTAGTTGAGGTGGTAGCTAGGGAATTTCTCATGACTGCAGCCCCCTTTTGTTCTGTTCCACCCCCTTTTATAGCTTTGGCACAAGGCGGGAATCTTTTGTCTCTCTGGGTCCCCACCCCTCCTTCTAAATGGAAAAGCCCCAGGTTTAAGATGGATTCCAGTACCAGGTGACATGGTCACATGCCCTGTGAGACCCCAAGCCTTCATTCCTCCCAGCCTGACTCCCAGGAAGGCTTGCAAGTAAACAGGGCCATCTACAGTTAATTGTCCTGGTTAATGGGAGCCATCAAGATTCCAAACCACTATTAATAGCCCACACTTTGCCTAATTACAATAGGACATCAGAGTTATATTTCATATTCCTCGTTTCAGATACAAGAATGATACATTCATACAAATAGGATGACCACACTCAGTAGATTATAAGCTTTGTAATAATACCTTACAAGAGACCTTTTGCATGAAGCATATTCTAGTTACATTATATTCACACTCATTAGCATATTTTCATAAAATCATATGGCGTGCAACGTCACACTTCCCATAACACAAGAACTAGGGACCACCCAATGAAATTAATAGGCAGCAGGTTTAAAACAAATAAAAGGAAGTATTTCTTCACACAACATACAGCCAGTCTGTGCAACTCCGTGCCAGAGCATGTTGTGAAGGCCAAGACTGTAACAGGATTCAAAAGAGAACTAGATCAGTTCATGGAGGATAGGTCCATCAATGGCTATTAGCCAGGATGGGCAGGGATGGTGTCCCTAGCCTCTGTTTGCCAGAAGCTGGGAATGGGCGACAGGGGATGGATCACTTGATGATTCCCTGTTCTGTTCATTCCCTCTGGGGCACCTGGCATTGGCCACCATCGGAGGACAGGAGACTGGGCTAGATGGACCTCTCGTCTGACCCAGTCTGGCCGTTCTTATATCAACAAACTAGTAGCAGCCCACTGGGTGGTACTAGAAAGATCTTGACCATCTGACTGGACCCTCTCTCTAGATTTTGTCATGCTTTCATTCAGCAGGAATCCCTGTCCTTAGGGGCATGTCCAACACCAAACCACACCAATTCCTCTGGCCCCTTGCCCCATTTTGCTCCATGGGCCTCGTTATAGCTGAACCCAGACATAACGTCAGAGCATATAGCAACGTCAGAGCATATTTGCCAACCTAGTCCTCGTAGCAAGGACCATCCCAGAGACATAGGGAGACTAGGGCCTGGTCTGCAAAATACCCCCTTATTTCTCCTCTACTGCTTTTGTCTCTTGGTTTTGTTGGACACTGCAGGGGTTAAGGGACCTAGTGGGGAAATGAGATGGGAATCTGGACCTTGACTCTATTACCTTTCAGGGTCTAAGTTAAGGGCTCCTCAGATGTCTGGTCATCTCCTGCCACATGCTTCGTTCCTCTAAAGCATCTGGGAGATAGACCCCCATTGGCCCTGATCATGGCCGAAAATGTCAGTGCGTCCCTCGCCTTCCATTTAGAGATGAATTGTTACTCTGAAAATATTTCATCCTTAATGCCTGATGCATGAACCCGAGCATGCATCTCCGTGAGGTTATGCTCTTTCCAATCCATCTGCTGTCCCAGTGTCCAGCTCAGATGTCTCGGTTTCTCCCCGCTCCTGCCCTCTCAGCTTTCAGAGACACTCCATCTCCCCTTACAGCCTGCCCCTCTCCCTGCTCCCATCAGCGTTCATTTCTCAAGCGATTGATGAATGAGGCCAGGGACGGGATGACAGTCACCTTGAATTTCCATGTAATCTAGGAGAAACTTGGAATAAGGCAGAGCTTCCAAATGTGCCTTGTGGATGTCGCTCATTTTAGCCTCAGATCTGCCTGCCCCGTGCACATGTGCTGTCCCCCTCATGGTTACGGCTGAAAATGATTGACATCGCAAATACAGATGGGTGAGACTGAGGTCGCAGGGAGAGTCACTGGCATGAACGGGATGGATCCTACAGCACTTTAAGGTTTCTGAACAAATCGTTTTTTGTGAGTTGCTTATTTCGGTGTCTTCGTTGCATATTGCGGCCCATGTTTGGGTCGAAGCAGGCTGGGAAATATAGAGTCAGGTCATAAGGGGAGTGGAGGCAGGGTCCCTCATTAGGTTCTCACTTAACAAAGACGGCCACTTGCGCAGACAATCACCACACAGGAGATTTGGTGGAGAAAAAAATATCTGTCTCTTGATAGGGCACAACTCAGGAGACATGACTCCTATTCTAGCCTCTGCCACTAATGGGCCGTGAGAGCTTGGGTGAGTCACATCCCTTCGCTATACCTCTCTTTCCCTTCCCACCATTTGTCTGCTCTATTCAGACTGTAAGCTCTTTCGGGCAGGGGCGGGGAACTGTACCTTTCAGTGGCTCTGGCAAGAGCCAGTTGGAACCGCTTGTTATGTTACGCAGGGGCTCATGTTAGACAACACTGATCAGTTAGAGCTTACATGCAAAAAGAAGCAGAACTCTGCCACGCTCTGTGGCCCAGAGAGATAGCTGAACGCTACAGCAGGGAATGTCTCTCAGTATGTGTTTGTACAGCACCCTGCTCACTGGGGTGAGTGGCAGGTGGTTGGTGCCTTATTTTCAAAGCCCACTAAAGCCACAGCAGCCCAAGTGCATGCTGGGATGCATACAGAGGAAGGCAAGAGGAGGGGCAACGGCAGAACGGCCCACAAAATGAAATGCAGCCACTTCTGGGGTGGAACATGGCAGCCACCATTCTGCACCAGGGACATTAGTCGGAAGCTTTTAGGAAGGGAAGTCAGAACTGCAGAGAGCCCGGCAGCACAGAACGAAACAAGAATTTGAAGCTGGGGCTTTTCTCTGAAAATCTCCGTTCGATTTGATGGGTTTTTTTTAATGAGCACACGCAGTCAGGACCACAGCTTTACCTGCGGGCACCATGGATTCGTCGGGATCACACAGGGATTCCCTTCTGCTCACTGGCTATAAGGAGAAGGTGATTTTCCCAGTGTTCACTGGGCACTCCTCAGTCTTACCCTGGAGGAACCATCACACTGATCCAAGCAGCCACCACTTAGCACTGTTGCATCAGCAAGGGCCAGGGTGCTGTTCTTTCCCTTTCCCAGCCATAGGGCTTTGCATCTAGCAACAATACAGCTCCCCTCGCTCCTATCGCCCTGCAGGTGCTAATCTCCCCAGACCCTCTGCCCTTCAGTTCCATCCTCCTCTGCGTTTTCTGCCCCTCAAATATTTGTAAGCCTTGGCAGATCCCTTTGCAACTGAATTTGCCCCAAAGAAAAACCTGATAGGAATGCTGTGATGCTCTGCAGTTTGCACGGCTGTAGATGCCACAGCGGCTCTGCCGTGGGGACTTCGTACCAGAAGGCAGAGTTTTAACTGGGGCCCAGCACCAGGTCTGTGCCACTACCGCTCAGCCGGCCTGACGACAGAGGACGACAATGAAACAAGCGATGGTTGATTTATGGGCCGCTGTCTCTGCCTTGCCTCGTTCCAGCAGCGCTAAAGTGCCGCTTTCCCTGTACTGGGCCCATCATGGTGTGAGATTCTGCCAAAGTGCGAACGAGACGTGCGGTGGGGAGCGTACCAGGGGTGGTATTGCCTACACACAAATGCTCAACTTTATGTACTTTTAACTAGAGGTGTAACAGATGGTTCCATTTCAGTCCAAGCAGTGGAGAGCCGTGCCCATTCCGGCTGCAGCCAATCAATCCAGCCACTCTGGGGGAAAACTGCAAGCTGGGTTTGGAAGACGAGCTGCCAACAATCCAGAGCAAGGCTTTGCACAGGCGAACGAGGTCTGCTGCCATGTGCAACCGGGGAAACAGGATTAAAAACACATCCAAGCCCACAGCAAAGAACCTCACTATGGGCCTCAGTCAAGAGCAAAGCGGGGGAGAGAGAAAGCAGCCACTGTTTGGAAAACCAGCCCTTTAAGGGTATGTCTACACTGTGATAAAAAACCCATAGCTCCAAGTTTCAGAGCCCAGATCAGCTGCCTGGGTGTCTAGCTGCAGGGCTAAAAAGCCTGGGCTCTGAGACCCTCCCCTGTCCTGGGGTCTCATAGTCTGAGTTCCAGCCTGAGCCCAAATGCAATTTTATAGCCCCACAGCCTGAGCCCCACGAGGCCAAGTCAGCTGACCTGGGCCAGCTCCGGCTGTGCCACAGGTCTTTTATCTCATTGTAGACATATTCTCGCACGCTACCCTTCAACTGGCTGACGCAGAGGAAGGGAAAGTACCTACTTGATGAGAAAAGACAAGTCCTGCAGAGAGATCAGGAAAACGAGGTTTTGCATTAAATGCCCTTTTGAGGCCCAGGGCTGTTTGTGATATAAGTGTGATAGACAGATAGATAATGCATCCAGGTATTAATCTTCCTATCACCCCTCCCATCCACAGACATGCATATCATCCCAAACTCTTTAACGGCACACCCGCTGTGACCTTGGAGACTGAACCGGGGGCTAGGAAGCAGGAAACTTGGCTTCTGTTTCTGATGGTGTGATTTTGGCCAATTCATTTCAGCTCCATTCAGTCAAGTCACCCTATCTACAGACGGAGGTTGAGGCTGTCCCGAGATCTTAGCCACTGGTCTGTCTACACCAGGGGTAGGCAACCTATGGCACGCGTGCCAAAGGCGGCATACGAGCTGATTTTCAGTGGCACTCACACTGCCCGGGTCCTGGCCACCGGCCCGGGGGGCTCTGCATTTTAATTTAATTTTAAATGAAGCTTCTTAAACATTTTAAAAACCTTATTTACTTTACATACAACAATAGTTTAGTTATATATTATAGACTTATAGAAAGAGACCTTCTAAAAACATTTAAATGTATTACTGGCACACAAAACCTTAAATCAGAGTGAATAAATGAAGACTCGGCACACCACTTCTGAAAGGTTGCCGACCCCGGTCTACACCAATGCAAAACCCTCATGTAGAAAATTTACACTTGTATAGATCACACCGTGCTAGTAAATTGCATTTGCTCCAGGGGGTTGCCCTGGTGTAGCTACGCCTGTGGCTAAAATCCCATGTAAACAAGACCTTTCTCACCTTTGTAGCACACTTCGAGACCTATTATTATTCTTATTCTAACCACTTTAGCCACATCTGTCTACAAAAACCTTCCCCGCTTTACAACAGACCTTTAATATCACTGGAACTAGAACTGGCTGGAAATGCTTTAATTGGAACAAAATTTGGAAATTTCAAAATTTGGAGGGAGGGGAAACTAGGAAAAATTTAGACAAAAATGTCATGAATTCCTCCCACCCCCGTTTTTCAGTTAACTACAGATCCAGTAAAAACATCTGCATTTTTTTAAAAGGGGACATTTTTGCCCTTTTTTTCTGACCACATCTAACTAGAATATCGATGCACAATGAGGCTGATTTTGTACTCATTAAACACAGTCGGAGTTTTGCCATTCGTTTCAAAAGGGGCCCGATGAGCCAGTAGGGGAGCTGATGGGGGTTCGGGGAGCGACTGCTCCCCCCAGTGGCCTCTAGGTGTATGTGTGGTGTCTCTTCACACCTGGCTGGAGAGCAAGCCAGCCCCACACTCACCTGGCAGCTGCGGCTCCAGTCCCACAGTGTTGGGCCGGGCTCCCCGCTCCGGGCATTGCAATATGGTGCATGGGGTCAGGTGGCGCTGCAACCCCTTGTGCCATGTCTCAATGTCACTCACTCACACCGGGCTTGGCCGCCCCTCCGTCATGATGGAGGGGCAGCTGGGCCAGACCTGAATGGTGCTACAACCCCATGCACCAGGTCGCAAGGCTCGGACTGGGACCAGCCCCCTGGGACAGGAGATGCTGCTGCTGGGCAGGTGTGGGGTAGGCTTGGTCACCAGTCCACCACCAACGACCCATTGCCCCCACGGTTGCAAATCCTGGGTCTGCCACTGGGTAAGCCCTAAGAGAGAGGAGGCGATAGCTTTCTGGAGGTTTTGCTAACGATATCCACAAGATGGCCCAGGTTAAGTACTTGAAAATGGTTCTCTCTCACTCACTCTTTTTTAATATATACATATAAAGTTTCTTATTCAGAACTTCCTGCCAGTGAACCTGACAAATCCAACCATCCAGGAGCGGATGTGGCTAGAGATAGACGTCAGGTGGGTTGGAATGGCTTTGGGACAAGTTCAGAAAACGCTGGGGGTTTATAAAGTGCCTGTCAGGATGGAGTCTCCGGTGTTGCACAATTCAACAAGATCGCCAGTCAGGTCATTAACGGCTGAAGGTTGCAGCGAAGAAACGGATTGATTTAAATGGTGTCTGGAGTTTGCTGCTCTGGGGAATGGTGGACAATTGCTAGAAGTGTATTCTATCTGATATCAAATCCTTCCCTCGCCTTCTCAGTACCGCCAACCCCAGCAGCCAAAAATCATGAGTCAATCCCCCCAGAATGATGAGATTTAAAACAAACAAAGAAACAAATATAGAGTTTGGTTTCTTTTCTATTTCCCGTCTGATTCTTTAGCCTCCCGGGTGCACGCAGGTCCTGCTAGTGAAGGCAGGGGGCTGGACTCGATGACCTTTCAAGGTCCCTTCCAGTTCTAGGAGATAGGATATCTCCATAAATTAAATTAATTAAATTAAGGTCACGTTTTCAAGCTCTGCCCCACAACCATGGGGTTTGGAGACTGACTTTTATTTAAAAAAGGAAAGCTGAGAGTCTCATCCGCGATCACATGACTCCAGCAGCTGGGGCTTTACACAAAACACCCAAATACCATGAGACTCGCGATAAAGTCACAACCACACTGATCGGCAACACTGTTGCTTTGTTCCCCACCACAGATGGCATTAAATGCTCAGCTATCTCATTAGGGAGGCCAAGGATTGGAGAATGAGCGCATCTCTCGCACCCCCAGAGGAAGAAGACAATAGCGCACTGAAGCGCTATGGGGCCGTTCATTGCCCGTGATGTTCCTGTTCTTCCTGGCACAGAGGAAATCAGTTTCAAGGCCCATCCATCTAGCCCTTTTCACCAGTGTGAAATTCACATGGAAATTGTAAGGCAGGAAAAAGGACATTGGCAAGAATGTGAGGTTAAGGCCTAAGTCCTGTCAAAGTTAAAGTAAGACATTTAAAATGAATACAGAGCTTTGCCCTTTACTATCATGGCATCAACAGGGCTCCACCAGTCTGTCTGGATGTCCCATCTGGCTTTCAGGCCTACTGTAAGGCTAAGAGTCTTCAGGTATTGCTCGTTCACTGTTCAGTCTCTTTCACATAGTCTGACATGGGATCGATCCCTGAAGACTTTGACCCTCTGATGTACCTGTTCTTCCTTCATTCCCTACCTCCAGCTCCTCATTCTCTCACTCGGTCACGTTCTCAGGTACCTTTCAGCAGATGTTTAAGAACAGCCAGACTGGGTCAGACCAATGGTCATTATAACCAGTATCCTGTCTTCCGACAGTGGCCAAAGCCAGATGCTTCAGAGGGAATGAACAGACCAGGGCAGTTATTGAGTGATCCATCCCCTGTTGTCCAGTCCCAGCTTCTGGCAATCAGAGATTTAGGGACACCCAGAGCATGGGGTTGCATCCCTGACCATCTTGGCTAATAGCCATTGATGGACCTGTCCTCCAGGAACTGATCTAGTTCTTTTTTGAACCCAGTTATACGTTTGGCCTTCACAACATCCCCTGGCAAGGAGTTCCACAGGTTGACTGTGCATTGGGTGAAGAAGTTTACAATGCCTTCATAAAACATTTCCCCCTTCTATGATCATTGAATACGAATGAGGTGACATTTCCTTCCTGCTCACAGATTGGGTCTATGGAATACAATCTAATAGAACGGCTGCCCAATGCCCAGACTTCTCCTGTTCTTCCCACCATTCAATAGCTAAGGGTTCGAGTACAAAGAGCCCACTTAGGAATCATCTTTAAAGAGTGAAACCCTCTTGAAGGTTCTGTCTGTGCTCCCTGACCTGCCAATATCCCTGCTAGTGGTTATCATTATTACTACTATTATTTATCATTTGTAGCACTGGTCGCCTGTGGGATGCCCACTCATGGACCAGCACTTCATTCTTAAGCTGTGGAACAGGCTTCCAAGGGAGGTCGTGAAATCTCCATCACTGGAGGTTTTTAAGAACAAGTTGGACAAACCCCTGTCAGGAATGGTCTAGGTTTACTTTGTCCTGCCTCAGTGCAGGGGGCTGGACTAGACAACATTTGGAGGTCCCTTCCAGCCCTACACGTCTATGCTTCTACTATTGTGCTAGGCTCTGTACAAAACCTCAGTCCCTGCCCCGCACTCAGAGAGCTTCCAATGTAAGACAAGATACAACAGACGGCTACAGACAGATGGCGGGCTACAAGGCGTCAGCATGATAGATTGTGGTCTTTGCACACTAGCAGACTAACTGCTCTCTATTTTTTTGTGGGCGTCACGGCAAAGGAGAGCTTTAAGGAGGGTTTGGAAGGCGAATAACGAGGTAGCTTTGTGGATGTTTACGGGGAGCGTGAGGGGCAGCGTGGGAGAAAACACAAAGGGGCTTGTTTGAAAACATCATGAGGAGGTGACAGAGGCAGCTGGAATCATGGGCTGATCCGAGGCAAGAGTTGTCATCTCGATAGTGGATGAGCGAAGATCGGCAGGGCGGGGATAGGCCACAAGGGACCTGGAGAGTGAAGACAGTCAGCTTCAGGCTGACGTGCTAGAGCAGTGCAGGGATGCAGAAAGAGGGGTGAGCTGGTCAGAGTGATGGGCTAGGAAAATGATCTTTGCAGCAGCGTTCTGAATGGGTGGGAACAGGGCGAGACTGTATCTGTCTATGCCAGAGAAAAAGATGATACAAATAATATCCACTTTGATTCCCCTCCAGAAACCCCAACTGCTTCCTCAAGTCTATCAGGAAAGACTGTATCATCAGTAACACTGACCTACGAAGCTCCTCATATGAAAGTCACCCCCTCTCCTCCCCCGGCCCTCACATCTCTTGCCCTGTCACCCCACCCGGTCACGTATAGAAAAGGCCATCTTGTTCCTATTCACATGCGAATTCACAGGAAGTGGGAACCTTTCAGGTGACATATTGTTATTATTTTTTCAGTAGCAACTAACGACCCTTTCTCAGGATCAGGGCCCCATTGTGTACCAATACCTCAGTGAGAGATGGCCCCTGCCCAGAAGAGATTACAGTCGCACAGCAGATCAGTAGCTGAGCTGGGACCAGACCCCAGGTTGCCTGTCTCAAAGTCCATTTCCTGTCTACTAGAAGACCACCCTGCCCTGGTTGTCACCAGCAGACACCTCTTCCCTGTGAACGCATTTTTGCATGATGCAGACAGTTAGCCCAATTCCCATCTAATCTAGGTTTGTTACTAGAGTCGTTATTGTTCTGACTTCCCTGGCATTTGCCTATTTGCCTAGGCCGAGCATCTGGGGCGGGTGAGCTGAAGCCTGCTGGCTTTGTTCTGGGTTCGACCACAAACTCTTCTGGGACGGCTTTGCCCTCGGATCTCAGCAACCGTCGTACACGGCCCAGAGCTGGAATTTTTTCCTCACCGAAGGATTTCGGTCTCCGCTGTGCACTTCCAGAGATCCCCAAGGGACCATCTAATCTGACCTCCTGTCTAGCACAGGCCAGAGACCTGCCCCCAAATCGTTCCTAGACCAGAGCTTGTAGAAAAACATCCCATCTTGAGTTAAAAATTGTCAGTGATGGAGACTCCACCACAACCCTTGCTAAATTGTTCCTAGGGTTAATTACTCTCACCATTACCAATTTACACCTTATTCCCTGTCTGAATTTGTCTGGCTTCAACTTCCAGCCATTGGATCGGGTTGTACCTTTCTCTGCTAGATCGAAGAGCCCATTATTAACTATTTATTCCCCACGTAGGTACTTATAAACAGCAATCAGGTCACCCCTTAACCTTCTCTTGGATGAGCTAAATAGATGGAGCTCTTTGTGTCTAGCACGATCAGGCAGGTTTTCTAACCTTTAATCATTCTCGCAGATCTTCTCTGAACCCTCTCCAATGTATCAACATCCACTGTCTTTGAACTCTTCTATTTCTCTTTCACTTCTGCTCCTCTGTCTATTTTATACAGATGCTAGGGAGGCCGTGTGGACATCATTTTAGTAGCCACTCCTTTGAGCTGGCAGCTTCTTTATTGCGCTTGTGATCAGCCCATCGCGTTCCCTGCATCACCTGAGCTGGCAGTTCCCTGCTTTGACTGTGTACTTTTCCAAGAGGTTTATCAAAGTTCCTACATGTTTACCCAGCTGCTGGGCTTCTCCTGTCCTCGGGCCCCCTGCCATGTTCTTGAGATCACTCCCTGTCTGACATGTGTCTTCCTTTGCCTTTTTATTTTCTGTCACCTTTTTCTGCATGTTCAACTCGAGGGTGCATAGTCCAGTGTGCTGTGCCTCTGCCTTGTGTGTGTGTTCGTTGTGCTGCTTGCCATAAGAGCATTGCTGTTTCTAGGATCAGGGCCACGTCCCTGAATAGTCTGTGATACACCTTCCTATATTTCAGGGTGTTTAACCGGAGTCGGAATATTCCAAATCCACAAAACTGGCTTCTTCCTTTTAAGTCTGTGGCAAAATCCTCTTATTGCCTGGTTCTAATGCATGAGAGGGGCTCCCCATAAGCATCCACAAAGCCCCCTTACTCTCATCCTGCAAATCCCTCCTTAAAACTCTGCTGTGAGGTCTACTAAACATTTGACAGTCATTAGGCCACAGGTGAGCTGAGACCACTGCCTGTCCTGATAGTGTCTCATTGTTTCCTTGTGCTTCCCTGTTGGTCTGTTTCCTGTCTTATACTCTGAGGCCAGGTCTACACTACCACTTACTTGGGTATAACTTACATCACTCAGGGGTGTGAATAAGCCCCCCCCCCCCCCCCCGAGCGACGTAAGTTCCACCGACCTAAGCGCCGGTGTGGACAGCGCTATTTTGGTGGGAGAGCTTCTCCTGCCGACATAGCTACTGCCCCTCGCTAGGGTGGATTTATTATGCCCACAGGAGCACTCTCTCCCGTTGGCATAGAGCATCTTCACCAGACGTGCAGCTGCATCGCTGTAGTGCTTCTAGCGTAGACTAACCCTGAGTGTCAGCTCTGTGGGGCGGGACGCTTATTGTTTGTGTGTGTCTGTACAGAGCCTAGTGGGGTCCTGCTCCATCCCTGGGAGCCCTTGATTTTTTTGCAAATACCCATAACTTTATTATTGATTATTGATTATTGATTATTATTATTATTATTATTATTATTAGGTGCTGTACAAGCACAGAGTAAGTTCCTCACTGCGTCTCCTTGACCTGCTTGAAACTAGATGCAACAATGGAGTTGGAGGGAAGCTGAGCAAATAGCTGGAAGAGCGATCATGATATCACATGGCTGCGTAGCCTCCGATGGAACCTGCGACTTCCAACCTTGCCTCGTGGAACCATCTCAGAACCTGGCATAGAACCTGTTCCCCGTTTTATAACAGCCTCCCCTGGATGTTTGGTCTATTCCCCTCTCTACTCTGGACCCCACCTGCAGACAATTATAGCAGGGCAAGGGTAGCACTCTGTACCTTAAAGCAGTGCCCTGGTACCCCCATATTTGCCCCGTCATAGAATTATGATACATTTCATACAAAGCATGCCATGTAAGATACCTTATGAAAATTTTAGATCTGCTGAAACCCCTTCTTCTGTCCAAATGTGTATATCGTTCGTGTGTATGGAGTTATGAGATTTTTGCTGCATGGTTGTTACTGAAATATGTTGTAAGTTTGAGAGTCTCCACCGCTAGTTCTCCAGTGACAACAAAGGAGGTGACCCACTCCCAGGAGGGTGTTAAATGACCATTAATCAGTAGGGGAGCTGTAATCAAGGGATTTACCCAAGCATCACACAATGGGGGATTGCTCAACTCTGTGACTCAGCAAAGCCCACCAGGACATGTCTGGGCTAGTGTTTTCCAGGCACCTGGACTCAGGATATAAAATAGGGGATGGTGGCATCATGCTTTTGCCTTTCTCCTCCCCCACCTACACTGGAAGCAACAAGAACGCTGGGAAGACAAAGACTTGAACTGAGAAGACTGGTCCCAGGCTTATAGGGGAAGCCTGTGTATTAGGACTTATAACCTACCTACAACATCCAGTGGGCTGAGAAGAACTGCTTGATCCAAACACTGCCTAGTCTAATAAGGTTTAAGGTTTAGACTGCATACTTACCTTTTATTTTCTTTGGTAATTATCTCTGACCTTTTGTGCCTACCGCTTCTAACCACTTAAAATCTCTCTTTCTGCAGTTAATAAATCTGTTTTAAATTTTACCTAAAACAGTGCGTTTCGCTTGAAGTGCTTGGGAAATCTCAGCTCAGGTTACAAAGGCTAGTGTGTGTCCTCTCCACATCGAGGAAAGGGCGGACTGGGTAATGAACTTACACTGGTCAGGCTTCTGACAGTTCGGGGGTCCAGAAGCTTGGGAGATTGGCTGGTGCCTTTTTCCGTGTGATTTGTGAGTGGCTCAGGGAGCATCCATGCAATCTAGCTGCGTGTGGGGCTCCACATGTAGTTGTACTGAGTGATAACAGGGCCTGGAGGGGTTTGCTGCTTGTCACTAGCAAACGATTGTGAGAGACGGCCCAGGCTGGAGAGTTAAGGGGGCACAGTGATCTCACAGTTCCAGGTTATGCCCCAGGGATCCCCTTGGAGAAACATTATGGCCTTTGCATTACATACTGCCTGGATACTAACCCAATTAGCTGGTCCCCAGCACGCTGAGTGCAACATCCCAGCCTGGTAAGGGATAAAGGCCTCCAACATAGCCTGTGCCCAGAACTCCAGCACTGGGATACTACAATAGAGCCACAATGGCCTTGTTGATAGCCACTTCTGACCAGGGCAAGACAGTACAGTTCTGGGGTGCAGAAGCATGGGAGACTGGCTGATGCCTTTCTCTGTGTGATTTGTGAGTGGCTCACTCTCTTTCCACTTCCTCAGTCACACTTTCCCCTGGCGCATACTTCTTGTCCACCCAAAAATTCTCCCTCACAAAAGAGCCCCCGATGCTTGCTGAGGAACTTTGGAGAATACTCGATTTAGAGTTGGGCCTAGAGCAAAACGCCCACCTCCAAACACCCCAAGTCTGAGAGGGGCTGGAATCCAGATTTCAAACCCTCCCCACCAGAAATACATAAAGATCGGGGTGTTCAGCTCCAGGACTTTGTTTATGACCCATCTCTTATTTTAAAAAAACCCTAACATACCATTGTGCCATTCAGCAGAGTATGTGTGTGTGTCGTAGGAATGGTGTGTGTGTTTCTTGGGAAGGCCCTTCCATTCCCACATGAGTTATTGTGAAAGAAAACAGCACCATTGTTCCTCTTGTTTGTTTCCTCCAACTCCCCCTGATGTGTTATGATGAGCTAGTTATGAATGATTATTCAGTTATTTTGTGTTCTCTCCCCGTCTGTCGGCAGCCATCAACGTCTGCTGTGACATCGCGACTGACTGCTGGGGAGACAACTGTGCGAGCCGAGAAAGAGGCTGGTGATGTATGGAATGTCATCTCCTGGTTAAAGCGGAGACCCGTAATCATGGCTTGTGAATTCTATTCCTCATTCTGCCACTGATCACTCTGTGACCAGGAGCAACAGCGCCTGGCCCTTGCAAAGTGGGATGGTGCCAGCTTACCTCGTGGGGGTGTCTTGAGCCTAAGCCACTGGGGATTGCAAAGTACATTGTAAAATTCAGATAAAGGGGAAAGAGGGTTTTTTATAAGAAACAAAGATCCTGCTTTGGTCTCACTATAACTAATAAAAAACACGGGGAAGATTAATGCAGAAAATATGCTAAATAAGCAGAAATCTGCCGAAACAGAGGTTTTCCATGAGGCGTCAAGAAACCTCTAAATTGCCACAAGTGCCTTATTTAGTAGCATGTGCTTTTTGGTCCACGCTAGCACTAGTCACTGCAGCCATCAAGCATTTTTTAATAGGAGCATTAAGTTAAGAATAGCTAACAGTAATATTCCTGGCTGTGTGGAAACAGCATTTTATTAAATGCTTCACACAGATTTTGTATAATAAAGATGAATATATTATATCCTCTTCCTCCCCCAGAGTGAAACAATAATAGGAAAGGAAAAAAACAATAAAGTCAAGCATAAATAGAACATAATGGGACTAGTAGCGAACAGAACTGACTATATAACATCTGCTATTGTTTGCCTTATGAACGCAAACAAGGGTATGCACAAAGAAGGATTTTAACAGCCTAACCTCTTCCCCCACTACTGCATGCAATCAGCCTGGTTACCCAAAGCAAGCCTACTTCAGAGCTGATTGAACGGTACGAAAAACGACTTGCAAATTTTGCCTTAAATGAATGTGTCGAGTTCCCTTTGCTGTCATGTGTAGAGTCATTTTCACAAGCCTTTTCATGCCTGCCAGTTTCCTTGCAAAAACATTCATGAATCATGGGAGTTTCAAGAGTTTTAAGGACAAATGTTCATCCAGCCGGAAATCCGTAGGTTGTTGCTTGTTTTTCCCCATTTGTTCTTCCCCAGTTTCAAAAGTTTTGACCAGCCAATCAGTGAGCAGAAACAATAGCATATGACTTAGGTAACAAATCACCCCACTTGCACAGTGATTTGTCTCTAAGGTGCCACAAGTACTCCTGTTATTTTTTTGAGAAAAAAGGAAGAACTTTGTCCGATAACTCATTTGTGACTAACACATTTCCAAGATGTGTCAAGTTCAAATAGCCACATTTTCAAGATTTTGGCCTCAAACTTGCAATCAGATTCATGTGACTTCCATGAGGCTCTGCACAGATGCAGAGATCCACTTGCCTGGATCCAGCTGCAGGATCAGGGCCAAGGCTTGTTACAGTCATGGCGTTAACAACGTTTTTAGGTGCATATTCAAAAACCGCCATCACGATATCTATGGACTCCTATACAAGTCTGTAAAAAGCCTGAGAGGTCTTCATTTGCTGAAGTTCTCATGGAATTTGTTTGCAACCAGCATATCATCAGAAAGATTTTGACAGTCTGAATGGATTTTAGGGTAACCAAAATGATTGGAGGCTGGAGGGATGATAACAGTGCTAAATGCCTAAAATAAAAATAATATACAGAGATGTACCTATCTCATAGAACTGGAAGGGACCCTGAAAGGTCATTGAGTCCAGCCCCCTGCCTTTACTAGCAGGACCAAGTACTGATTTTGCCCCAGATCCCTAAGTGGCCCCCTCAAGGATTGAACTCACAACCCAGGATTTAGCAGGCCAATGCTCAAACCACTGAGTTATCCCTTCCCATCCATTACATAGCTGAGTGATAGCCATTATTTTTGTCTTGAATTTGTCATTTTCCTTTATAATTATCATGCCATGTTCCTAGCAAATGAGCTCGGCCCAGTATCTGGACAAATAAGAGGTTTGCATAAAAAAATGATATGGCCCTGAGGTAGTAACTTGCATTGCCAGCCAGGAAGTGACCCTTCTGGGCAGCATCAGTAGTAGAAGCTGCCCCCATTGTTTAACCTTAGGAAATGTAAATCACTTTATTACCGTGGATATGGCCCCGCATAGTCCAAGGGAACACGAGTTCATAAGCCCTCTTTTCCTGTAGCTAGCATAAGGGACGTGTGAGTGTCAAATATGCATCTGCAACGTGGGGTGCGAAAAGGAGATTTTAATATCATTGACTTTGCTGAGACAAAAACCCAGCGCCTGCCGTTCAGATGCTTCCTGCAACCTGCCCGAAGAAGTAAGAAAAGCGCTTCCTGAATGGTGGTAACAATACCGGGGTTAAAACACAGGAATGGGGCTCTGCCACCAGACTTGTTGTGGGACAAGGGGCAAGTCACTTCCCCTGTCTGTGCCTGCTTTCCAGGCTATAAAACAGGGATAACAATCTTACCACGCAAGAGTGTTGTGACACTTAATTCACTGGTATGTGTAAACTGCTCTGAGATCCTTGGAGACAGGATCCTATATATATAAATATATATCCTACATATATGAATGTGATACACTGTGCACATGGTCATGTCTCCCCCTAGTGACTGGCTTCAGGGACTATACAACCTACTGCTATTGCACAGCTGAAGGAGCGCTCCTTTGGTTCAAGTGGTAAAGAGAGGCCTGTGTTTTGCTGCTAAAGGATCTGATTCGATCCCTGCAGATAACTATGATGCCTGTATGTGTCTGTGCCATAGACTGGGATTCTCAAAGAAACCATTCAGTTCCATAGCCAGGATAACATCTATGAGAACTTGGCATCTAACTCCCTTGGATGCCACTGGAGAAGATTCCAGCCTATAGTTTTGCTGCTACTAGGAGCTCATGTTCAGCTGATTATCCACCACAACCCCCAAAACCTTTTCAGGGCCACTGCTTCCCGCGATGGAGGCCCCCTCATGTAAGTATGGTCTGCATTCTTTATTCCTAGATGTGTATGTTTACATTGACAAAGCCCTGGCTGGGATGATTTAGTTGGGGATTGGTCCTGCTTTGAGCAGGGGGTTGGACTAGATGACCTCCTGAGGTCCCTTCCAGCCCTGATATTCTATGATTCTATGATTTAACCAGATTGGCTATTTTTCTAAAAGCGCTGCTATAGGAATTATTTTGGGGGAAGTCCTACAGCCTGTGCGATACAGGAGGTCAGACTGGATGATCAAAATGGTCCCTTCTGGCCTTTGAATCTATGGAAACACCCTTGGACTGTCTATAAGTTACAGATGAGAACTTGCCAATACAAAAAGTTATATAATCAGCTGGTGATAATTCTACATTAAACTCTTACTGACAATTACTGATAAATTCATCACTGAACTAATAATTAGCAGTTTCCTAGTTGCAAATGAACTTCTCCTGATTACATTTATTGCCAACATCTATACAGATACATACATATATTTTTATTCTTGGCATTGGAAAGAGCCAGTTTCCCAAAGGTGAAAACTAGGTGGTGCAAATTAGATGGAGAAGAAAAATGTGAACAGGAAAAGGTGAACAATAATTGGGAAGTTGTTTTGTGTATATTTTACTAGATGTCCCCTCCCAAGACCCTAAAGTTCCACAATCGTGAAAGATGAATTATTTGATTGAAAAAATACCCTGGTTAAGATGGGAAGTGAAAGCAGAAAATTTCAAAAAGGGATGGAACATTTAGATACATACCAGTATCTTCTCTCCAACAGTGGCCAGCATAGATGTTTCTGAGAAAGGTGCAAAATCTCTCTGTCTCTCATATATATATATATTAGGGCTGTCAATTAATCGCAGTTAACTCACGCGATTAACTCCAAAAAATTAATCACAATTAAAAAAATTAATTGCGATGAATTGCACTTATAACAATAGAATACAATTGAAATTTATTAAATATTTTTGGATGTTTTTCTACATTTTCAATACTGATTTCAATTACAGCACAGAATACAAAGTGCACAGTGCTCACTTTATATTATTATTTTTTATTACAAATATATGCACTGTAAAAATGATAAACAAAAGAAATCGTATTTTTCAATTCACCTCATACAAGTACTGTAGTGCAGTCTCTTTATTGTGAAAGTGTAATTTACAAATGCAAATTTTTTTTTGTTACATAACTGCACTCAAAAACAAAACAATGTAAAACTTTAGAGCCTACAAGTCCACTCAGTCCTACTTCTTGTTCAGCCAACCGCTAAGACAAACAAGTTTGTTTACATTTACAGGCAGGAAGAAAGCCGGGCAGGGGACCAGTTACAAGTGGGGGCTTGTCCGGGATCTAGTGCCAAAGACACAGTTGGCGACCCGGCAATGGAGAGCACCCTGCAGTGGCTCACCGAGCAACAGACAGAGATGCAGAAAGCACTGCAGTCCTTCCAGCAGTCCCACCAGGTGGAGAGGCAGGATCTACTCGCTTGGCCGGCAGAGCAACAGAGGGCCCTACAGGACTTCATCAAGGAGCAGTCGACAGTGCAGCAGCAGCTCCTGCAAAAGCTGGTGAGTCCTGCTGGGGGAGATGGCACCTGGCCCCGGGCCTCAGCCTCTGTAAGATGGCCCCAGCAGATGACCCCGACGCCTTTTTGGGTACCTTCGAGCGGGTGGCCCTGGGTGCGGGATGGGACTGGACAACCTGGGCCCTGCAGCTGGCCCCCTATCTTGCGGGGGAGGCACAGGCTGTGTATATGGCCCTGACGGATGCCCAAGCCAGGGACTATGATGCTGTGAAGGCAGCGATTTTGGACCGCCTCGGGCTTTCGGCTGAGAAATATCGGCAGAAGTTTCGGGCAGCCCGGTGAGCGGGGGGCGTACGACCCCGGGCCTTTGCTCAAAAATTAACAGACTGGGCAACACGGTGGTTGAGACCCGATGCCCACACCATGGGACAGATAATGGATCAGGTGATCCTTGAACAGTTTATCCAGTGCCTTCCTGATAGCGTGCGGGTTTGGGTGCGGCGACATCAGCCGGCCACCGTAGAAGCCGCCGTGCAAAGAACGGAGGAGTATGCAGAGGCTGACTTCCCACCAAGGGAGCATTGAGCCCCATGGGACACAGAGGGGGGGCAGAAACCCTGTGAGCACGCCGGGGTGAAGCCGGTAGATAGGCGACGGGAGGAGCCCAAGGGGACCCCTAGCCGCCCGGGGCAGCTCGTATGCTGACGGTGTGGACAGCTGGGACATAAAAGCCGGGATTGCCCGGTGATGGAGTGTGGGGCAGCTGAATTTTGTGGATGGACTAAGACTGGGGGGCGGAAAAAGAGGTGTGGATTGACCACTATCCTGGTGCGGGTTGGGAAAAGGCCCCAGAGGGGTCTAGTGGATACAGCCTTCACTCGCTCCCTTATACAGCGGCGCTTAGTGAAGCCTCATTGGCTCATCCCTGGGGAATGCATGTTAGTAGAATGCATCCACGGGGATAGGGAATATTGTCCCGTGGCCCAGGTACCCCTTGAAGTGCAAGGGCGGTTTACCTGGAAGCGGGTGGGGGTAATAGAGGGGTTGGCCTACCCCGTGGTCCTGGGGCTGGACTGGCGCCCTCCCCAGCAGGGGAGAGAGACCACGGAGAAGGGACCGTCGAAGAAAGGGGGAAAGAGAACCCTGGAAAGAGAGGGCAAGACCCTGGTGGAGGTGGACCCGGGGCAAGGGGAGGCCCCACGACCTCCAGGGGGAAAGGCCGAGCAGCCTAGACAACCAAGCCAAAATAGGGAGCCTGAGGGAGTAACTGGGGAGCAAAGCGAGCTTCCCGGGCAGGACCACCCTGGGGGGGGACCCCCGGGGAGGGTGGAAGAAACCCAACAGGGGGAGGCCCAACATCAAAGGGATAGAGGGCCTGGACCAGAGACAGGGGGCCGACTTGGGGCAGCGAGCTCTGAGCCGTCACCCCCACTACAGCCTCCAGGGCGGCCGGACCAACCATGTGACTGGTGTGAGGACCTCTGGGTGAGTGTGGACATGTGGGGTGCCCCACCTCCTACCCAATGCACCTTTTCTGGGTGGGGCGTGCCAAAGCCCCATGAGGTGGTGCCTGGGGATCCCTCAGCTGGGCAGGAGGCCCAACGCCAGAGTAAAATCCCCGGACGAGGAAAGCGAGGCCGAGGAAGACCAGGCCTGGCACCAGCTTAAGGGGGGAGGTGTGTAGCAGGGTGCTGGTGCAGAGGCACCTAATTAGCCCCTGCTCAGCCAGCCCCAATCAGGGGAAATAGATTGGGGTTGGGGAGAAGTCTGGTGCCTGACCTTTAGAAGTGACTGCACCTGTGGGCCTGAGGGTTCAAGGGCTATAAAGGCTGGCTGGCAGCCAGAAGGAAGGGGGGATGGCCAGGGGAAGGTCAGTCTCTGGGCTGAGGGCAGGCTCTGGGTGGAAGTGGAGATTGGAAGGCCTGCAAACTGTATATAGTATGTCACTGGTGGTGGGAGAAGTCTGTAAATAAAGCCACGGGTGCTGCAGAAGGAGAAGCCTCTCTGTGCGTTATTGGGGCAGCCAGTGGGCCCCAGGAAGGAGGCCGGGAAGGGGACCAGTTACAGGACCAATGTGAGATTTCTAAAAATAGCCATAGCACTCGACCCCAGGTTTAAGAATCTAATGTGCCTTCCAAAATCTCAGAGGAACGAGGTGTGGAGCTTTCAGAAGTCTTAAAAGAGCAACACTCTGATGTGGAAACTACAGAACCCGAACCACCGAAAAAGAAAATCAACCTTCTGCTGGTGGCATCTGACTCAGATGAACATGCGTCGGTCCGCACTGCTTTGGATCATTATCAAGTGGAACCCACCATCAGCACGGACGCATGTCCTCTGGAATGGTGGTTAAAGCATGAAGGGACATATGAATCTCTAGTGCATCTGCACGTAAATACCTTGCAACGCCGGCTACAACAATGCCATGTGAACGCCTGATCTCACTTTCAGGTGACATTGGAAACAAGAAGCAGGCAGCATTATCTCCTGCAAATTGTAACCAACCTTGTTTGTCTGAGCAATTGGCTGACCAAGAAGTAGGACTGAGTGGACTTGGAGCTCTCTAAAATTTTACATTGGTTTAGTTTTGAATGCAGGTTTGTTTGTACATAGTTGTACATTTGTAAGTTCAACTTTCATGATAAAGAGATTGCACTACAGTACTTGTATGAGGTAAACTGAAAAATAATTTTTTTGTTTTTTTACAGTGCAAATATTTCTAATAAAAAAGAAATATAAAGTGAGCACTGTACAGTTTGCATTCTGTGTTATAATTGAAATTAATATACTTTAAAATGTAGTAAACATCCAAAAATATTTAAAATAAATGGTATTCTATTGTTGTTTAACAGCGCAATTAATCGTGTGATTAATCACGATTAATTTTTTTAATTGCTTGACAGACATAATATATAGATATATAAAAATCTGATAGCAATCACTATAAATTAGAAATTTGGAAATGCAGAAAATTGAGAAGGGAAGCTAAGGGTATCAAGGAAAAATCTTTGCCAGTAGGATTAAGGGCAATCAGAAGGAATTTATTTAATATATCTAGAACAACAATAACAACCACAAGTCCTGGCAATGGAATAGCTATTCATCCATTGCTAGATGGATTTCAGTATGCTGAATTTGTCAATGTTGCAGAAAAGGCAGAAGAGTTCAATAAACATTGCTGTTCTGTATGTGGAAAGAAGCTGGATGATACTCAGACCTCTACAGTGGTAATGAAATGCTTGGTATTCCAACAGTAACTAGGGAGGATGTTAAACAGCAACTACTAAAGTTAAATATTTTTACATCCATGGGTCTGGATAACTTGCACACAAGAGTTTTAAAAGAATTGGCCAAAGAAATCTCTGAACCACTGATGTTGATTTTTAATAAATCTTGAGGACGATCAGAGGACTGGAGAACACCTAGCATTGTGCCAATATTTTAAAAAGGTAAACAGGATGATCCAGGTAACCACAGAGCAGTTAGTCTGACATAGATCCTGGGTAAAATCATAGAAACTATTGATACTGGATGCAATCAGTAAAGGATAGTATCATAATTAATGCCAATTAACAATATTTTATGGAAAACAGGTCTTTGTCAAAGACATTTGATCTAATTTTTGATGACATTACAAGTTTGGTTGATAAAAATAACTTGGACAAATGTAAAATAAGGCATTTGACTTAGTACTACGCAACATTCCCGTTTAAAAATTAACACTATATGAAATCAGTAAAAACATATGAAATGGATAAAAAACTGGTTAACTGATAGATCTCACAGTGTAGTAATTATTGTGAAATCAACATCAAATGGAGGCATTTTCAGTGGAGTCCCACAAGAATCTGTCCCAGGCCCAACACTATTCAATGTTTTAATCAAATGTTTGGCAAGAAAATATGAAATCATTGCTGGTAAAGTTTGTAAATGCCACAAACATTGGTGAAGTGGTAAATAATGAAAAGGACAGGTTGGCTCTGAGTGATCTGAATTACCTGATAAATTGGTACAAACAAACAGTATGCCTTTGAAGACAACCAAATGCAAGGTCATACATCTAGGAGCAAGGTCACACTTCTAGAATGGGGGGTTGTATTTTGGAAATCAGTGACTCAGAAAAGGACATGCGGTCATTGTGAAGAACTAACTGAACATGAGATCCCAGTGAGATGCTATGGCCATCGGGGCTAACGTGATCCTTGGCTATATACATGGGAATAGCGAGTAGGAGTAGGGAGATGATATTACTAGCATATATGTCATTAGTGAGACCATTACAGGGATACTGTGTCCGGTTCTGGTATCTACGCTTTGAAAACAATATTGACAAATTGGAAAGGGTTCAGAAAAGCAAAACTGCTTTACAGGGATAGATTAACGAAACTCAGTCCCTTTGTTGTCCTATGACGGAAGAAGTGGTAACTAACCACTTCCCCTTGAATGGTCTCTTACAATATATGGTAACTACTTCTGCCAAACAAGCTGTTCCACCGTGTATTTAGCTGAGTACCTTTCCCGGACATGAAGAAGAGCTCTGTGTAAGGCCACTAGCAAGCTTACAGCGACACAGCTGTACCGATCCTGCTGACACCTGTCGGATCGCTCCTATAGCCGCTCTGTGCTGACGGGAGAGAGCTCTCCTGTTGACATAATAAACGAGCGGCGGTAGCTATGTTGGTGGGCAGGGCCAGCTCCAGCATTTCTGCCGCCCCAAGCAAAAAAAAAAAAAAAGCCGCGATCGCGATCGGCGGCGGCAATTGGGGGGAGGAAAAAAAAAAAGCCGCGATCGGCGGCGGCAGTTCAGTGGCAGGTCCTTCGCTCCTAGAGGGAGTGAGGGACCTGCCGCCCCCGAATTGCCGCAGGTGCCGCCCCTCTCCCTTGGCCGCCCCAATCACCTGCTTGTTAAGCTGGTGCCTGGAGCCGGCCCTGTTGGTGGGAGACGCTGTCCTGCAGACATAGTGCTGTCCACACCGGCTCGTCGGTCAGGGTAACTTATGTCGCTCGGGGCGTGTTTTTTCACAACCCTGAGCCACATAAATGACACCGACAAAAGTGGTAGTGGAGACAAGCCCTCAGCTTCAAAGCTTGTGTCTTTCACCAGCAGAAGTTGGCCCAGTAAAAGAAATTCCCTCAGCCACCTTGACGCTCAAGCAACTTAGGCCTGGTCTACACTAAGGGCTTGTCTTCACTACCCGGCCGGCTCGGCGGGTAGAAATCGATCTCTCGGGGATCGATTTATCGCGTCTTGTCGGGATGCGATAATTGATCCCCGAATCAACGCTTGTACTCCACCAGCCCAGGTAGGAGTAAGCGCCGTCGATGGGGGAGCCGCAGCGGTCGATTTGCCGCCGTCCTCACAGCGGGTAAGTCGGATCAGATACGTCGAATTCGATACATCGAATTCAGCTACGCTATTCCCGTAGCTGAATTTGCGTATCTGAAATCAATCCCCCCCGTAGTGTAGACGTAGCCTAAAAAGTTAGGCAGACCCAGTGACATCCCTCAGGAGTGTGAAAAATCCACACCCCGGAGTGATGTAGTTAAGCCAGCCTAGCCCCTGGTGTAGACAGCGCTGGGTCCGACAGAAGAACTCTTGCATCAGCCTAACTACTGTCTCTCAGGGAGGTGGATTACCTACGCAGACGGGAGAACTCCTCCCATCCGCATAGGTAGCGTCTACACTGAAGTGCTACAGCAGCAGCCGTGTTTCAAGTCCTTCGTTTATCCAAAAGAAAGTTAAGAGGTGACATCATCACTGTCTATAAGTCCCTACCCCGGGAGGAGATTTCTGGTACATTAACACCTTTCAATCTAAAAGACAAAGGCATAACAAATCCAGTGGCTGGAAGCTGCAGCCAAACAATTTCAGACTAGAAATAACGTGGAGTGAGGCCTGGTCTATGCTAGGAAATTAGGTCAGCATATAACTATGTCACTCAGGGGTGCAAAATCCACACCACTGAGAGATGCAGGTAAACCCACCTACCCGCAGGCTAGATACCGCTTGGTCAATGGGAGAATTCTTCTGTGGACCTAGCTACTGCCTCTCGGGGAGGTGGATTACCTACACTGATGGGAGAGCCCCTCCTGTCGGCGTAGGTAGTATCTTCACTACACCAGCTACGGTAGCGGTTTATGTGTAGACAAGCCCTGAGAACAATTAACTATTGGAGCAACTTCCCTATCACTTGAATCCTTTACATCAGTGGTTCCCAACCAGGAGCACGTGTACCCCTGGGGGTCCGCAGAGGGCTTCCAGGGGGTACATCAACTTATCCAGATATTTGCCTTGTTTTACCACAGACTGCATAAATAGACTAAATACAATAAATCAACTAAAATTTCACCCAGACAATGATTTGTTTATCCTGCTCTAAATACTAGACACTGAAATGCAAGTACAATATTTATATTCCAATGGATGTATTTTATAATTATATGGTAACAAGGAGAAAGTCAGTAGTTTTTCAGTAACCTGTGCTGGGACACTTTGGTATTTCTATGTCTGGTTTTGTAAGCAAGTCATTTTTAAGCGAGGTGAAAGACAAACCAGACTCCTGAAAGGGGGACAGATGTCTGGAAAGGTTGAGAGCCGCTGCTTTACATCACAAGTGAATGTCACTTTCTTAAAGCTATTCTCCGGCTCCACCCGAAGCTCTTGGGCAGGACAGAGGAATAATTGGGTGAAGTTCTCTGGCCCTTTGTTTTGCAGGAGGTCCAACTAGAAGACGATGAAGGTCCCTTCTATCTTTAGAATCTATAAAAAACCATGGTTGGATTATCTGGGAGTCCCAAAGAGACCAATGGGAGTTTTGCCATTGATTTCTCCCCGGGTTTCTCAAAATCCGGATCGGTTTGTTCCTTATTAAAGAACTTAAGTGGGGGGTTGGGGGGGTTGAAGAAGTTTCAGAGAGATAACAAGGAGTCTGGTGGCACCTTAAAGACTAACAGATTTATTTGGGCATAAGCTTTCGTGGGATGCATCCGAAGAAGTGAGGTTTTTACCCACGAAAGCTTATGCCCAAATAAATCTGTAAGTTTTTAAGGTGCCCCCAGACTCCTTGTTGTTTTTGTAGATACAGACTAACACGGCTACCCCCTGATACTTTCAGAGAGATGGCGACCCTGCTGCGACCCCATCACTTTTCTCCAGTGCCCCATAGGCAGAGCCCCAACTTCTGGACTTTCCAGGTGTCAGGGTGTCTCCACCTGCCTGGGCAGAGCCATCTCTATGCATTCCTGGACTGGTTGCCCTTCTTAACTCCAAATCTGCTCGGTGTCTAAAGTAAATAACACTGTGGGCTGCTGCTGCCAAGAGCGATTAGGAACAGCTGGATTTTTCTTTTAGGCAGCAAATTTATTAACGAGGGAAAAGGGAGTGAATTTTGCCATAAAGAAATATGGGAAACTTGGTCAGGACCAAATCTCGCTATCCATTCAGCCTGCGCCTCTATCCCACTCAGATATAAACCCAAGTCTGACGGTGGTTGCTTCCTCCAGGTTAAAGAAGGGGAGGGATGGTCACAGTCGTAAACTCCTAAATTGCATTTGTAGGGTTCCTCATTAAGGTATGTATGCCTGAAAGCCTCTCTGTGTTTTTCCCCCGTCGCAAAAGTGACACACTTTTTTCCCGATATTATCAGCAGGAGGAAAGTGAAATCAAGGGGAAATGGTTTCCTCGTTGTATTTATATTTATTTGATTAGATGTTCATGTTATTTATTAAAAGGAGTCTCTGTGTCTTTTAAAATCTCGAAAACTAAGAGCAAATTAATTTCAGAAACATATTTCTTCCCCTAAGATTTGTTTGTTTCTTTTAAGGGAAAATGCACCAGAGCTTTATTAAATTACCTCTTTTTAGCAAGTACTTTTTCTGTTTCTACGTGGCAAGACAAAAATCAACAGATAGCTGCATTTTAATGCCTCAAAACGTGGTGTGCTTAATGCTCATGTTGTCTAGTTTGTTTTAGAAGTCATGGGCCAGATCCTCAGTTATGTAAACTCCCATAGCTCCATTGACTCACACAGGAGACGTTTTAGGAAACCTTAAATACAGCGGTTGCGCTCTCTCTGCGTACACACCCATATGCAGGAATTAAAAAAAAAAAAAATCAAAATCACCCCATCTTGTTCTTGTAAAGGATCCTGCTCTCAGCAAAGATGGAGTAACTGCTACTAAACAAAGCGGGGGAAAGTTGAACGCCGAGAAAAGTTGGTGCTATTCATTGTAAATTCACACCATACCTGTCGCCATGCAAAACCAGCAGGTTGAGAAATGTCTAATGTCATTCCACAGCAATTTATGTTTGACCAATGTGAAAAATTCTCTAACCAGAGAGCTAGAAAGCGGTTGTTTCTCTGCCAGCAGTTTGGGATGAAGGTGTGTTTTCCCTGAAAGCAAAAATAAAAGTAGATAAGGTTCAGGTTTATTTAACGAGGGCTTTTTTCAGCATAGCCAAAAGGTGAAAAGAATGATGTGTGTTTAGAAAAAAACATGCAAGGAAGTCAGAGTCTGGGCTACGAAGCGGTGCTGAGGTCTTTCTTCATCTGGCTTTCCTAAGAAAAACTCTGCACAATTTTAGAGCTATTAAGAAGTAACTGAATTTGTTGGAGTTCGATTTGTGATATTTGTTGGGGCTTTCTAGTTACTATCCTGTTAAAAGCTTTGTAATATCTGCTGAACACTGATTGTTTTATAATGCTAGCAAAAATAAATTGGGGGAAAGAGAGGAACGAGGAGAAAATAGGAACAATAAAACAGTGAAGAAACACGTGAGAAAAAAAGCAAAACTAAACCGTACACACCGATCCTTTCCCTGTGTTCTCCTGCTTTGAAAAAACCCAAGTTGTTATTAAATTCGGGACAAATGTTGACAGTTAATTCTATTTCCGCTGTGTTGGCTTTACTTTTATTGAGAAAAAATATTACTTTTTAATTAATTTTATCGCTGGAGTTGTTAGAACTGCAAAAATAATAATAATAATCATTTGGAAGAAAAATACCTTGAAATAAGAAATACAAATAACTACTTTAAGGGGGAACTTTTGCTGCTGTAATTTATTGGAAGGGGGGGAAATATTATTAAATTGTCTGTCCAGATTCTCTCTGAAATGCATCAATTCTGATATTGCGGTATAATCCAATGACTGTTTATTTTGTGTTCCTGAATTATTAACGCCAGGTTTTCATTATCAGAAGGGTTGACTGGGTTATTTCTGTGATTTTCTCCCCACTACGTTTATTAAGTTTCAATTGATTTCAGACACGTCCTTCTGCTCCCCAAAAATGAGCATTTCACACTCGAAACTCCTTAATTTCTTCGGGAAAGGTTAGTTGCATTTGGCATCCTGGATAAATTATTAACGTGTGTGCTGAGAGTTGCAAAGGAAGCGGATATTAAAGATCTCGGGAGTGGGACAGTCGTTTTGCATTTGAATCTATTTGTAATAACTTAAGATGCTGTTTCCCCGCCTCAAACAGCATCCGCGACAGTTACTTCAGCCCTGAGTCGACACCAAGAGAAAGCAGTTTATAGAATGAGTAAAGTTATAGAGATGGACCGGCCTATCCCCACGCCTTTCCTAGTCTTGCTTCGTTCGGCCTGCTTGTAAATTTCATGCAAGAAGTTAGTAGATTTCAGAGGAAATTTACCTTTGCATCATTTCTCTATTGGAGGGAGCGAGCGGCTGGCTCTAAAACTGTTAGCGATAGGCTCTAACCTGCGGACTGGGAGTTGAGTTAAAACTTCGCAGAGCGGAGAGAGTCTGCCATAGATCCGTCAGTCCCTAAGCCGTGTCCCCGCACCCTGGCTCTCTTTGCTGGCTGGGTGGCGGGCGCTTGTTATTAAAGGTATTGGATGCGAGTCAACAAGCAGCTTCTAATCTGAGGAGATCAAGAAAGTTATCCAACTTGGAAAGGACATTAAAACCAAGTAAGAAATGAGTGTGTCTCTCTCGCGGAGGCGAAAGCGGCCGGCCTGCTGGGAAAACTGGCTTCTGAAGTCTTTCAATTACCCAAACCCTTGAAGGATAAAAGGAGCCAGTTAAAATCCAAGTCTGGGGCTCTGCGTTGTATTTTCAGATCCTGCCCCCGCTGAATAACCAACAAACTAACTAATCCAAAACGGTGCGCTTTTACTTCCCTGGAGATTAGTCAAGCTAGCAATGGGGGCTTTTAAAAAAGGTTTTAATTGTTTTAAAGGCCAACGAACAATGTTTAAAGCAGATTTTAAAACAAACAAACAAATAACCCCTTTGATTTTTCAGGTTCGTTGTTGTCCCCATAACATGAAGGAAAAAGTTACAAGTCTCCCTTTAATACAACCTCGCTGTTTGGCTTCCTGGGGAATACAACAAAGAAAAGTCTTTGCAAATATTCTTGCAAATCACACTCGGCCTCTCTCTGCCCGAGTTCTCCTGATCCTTAGTTGTGACTAGTCCGATGAGCTAGGTAGTTTGCCAGAATGTCTCTTGTTTAGCACTGAGATGGCAGGAGCATCTCGTAGCCAAAGCCAGGCGCTGCAGACACAGATCTCCCCTGCTCTGAAGGCTGTACGGAAAGCAAAGAGGTGTGAACCCCAGGGCAGGTTAACAGTTGTGCCAGCATTGGCACTGGAAGGGGTTTTCACCATCAGCTTTCAAACGCCCTTTTTAGCATTGGCAGCATTAACCTTAATCAGGGGGGAGCTGCCACTCCGCTCTATAATAATAGATTCACCCCCAGGTGTGCCAATGTCTGTGCATGGCTCCCTAGCAGAAAAAGAGTCCTTCCTCTTTGTTCCCAATTAGGGGATGGAAACAATAGCATATGACCTCAGGTGATCAATCACGTGACCTGATGAGTGACTATTGTTAGGGGGCCTTTTCGTGAACAATGCATTGGCGAAAATTGGTTTGATGCGAAATACGAACGGGACATTTGTGCAGGAAGCACAAATCTGTGACAGGCTGGCAGATAATTCCTGAGCACAAGAGAAGGGCTCAGGTCATCACAGAGCGTTCACCCCGCCATCAGGGAGCCCTAAAGACACGCCTAAAAGGAGCCTCTGAAATGTTTAAGACACAGGAAAGAAAAACCAAGAGGACTTGGCAACTATTTTGGTGACTCTACAGAAACTGGCCACAGACTGAACTATAGACCTAGTAGCAGTAGAGACCTCAGGGCCCCACAGACACCTCCTGACTGCCATGCAATGACCAATCAGAAATATCTGCAACAAATCTTCCCAGAATTGGACAGCTGTCCATTTGTTAAAAATACGCACCAAACCGACGGTTTTTACTCTGCCCACGCAACAATAACAAGAATAATTCTTCCCCAAACGAGCCCGTCCTTTAGAAACCAGGTCCAAGAAACCACCCGCTGAACTGAAAGAATGTTTCTAAATCCGGGTAATTTGACAGCGATGTGACTGTCTCCATGGCCTAAACTTGGCTCGTTTTTAATCCACGTTCGGCTTCCGTTGCTCTTTCACCTCAACCGGAGTCCAGCTCTTCCTAGAAGTTTGCAGATGCGTCGGGGTTGATGGAAGAGGCTACAGAGATAAGCGTGTTAGGTGTTTTAGTTATCGATGGATTTGATGACAGAAAATATTGGCAGCGGTCAAATATGGAAGACCTGGTAAAGTAGTTAGTGGGCCAGGGGCCATGTCAATCAAACCAGTAGGAGGTGTCAGGTTGGTTAGCTGCCCTCTGCCAGGCTGGGGGGGGGGGGGGGTTAAACCTGTGGATGGTTGAGAACTTTAAAAGGCGTACAGAAAAGGTGCCCTGAACGTATGGTGCTAAGGGCAGTAAAACACCATCACAGGCACCTGATTGGGTTTAATTCATGAAGAACCTGGATATTTCTACCCCTTGACGCTGCCAAGGTGCAAGGAGATGAATGAACTTTGTGGCTGACCCATCTACAGCTGCCCCAAGCCCCTGGGTGGCCAGCAGAAGCCATCTCATTAAATGCACTTAATCCTCCTGAACCCACGCTTTTCTCTGTATAACTTGTCCGGATGGTCCTTGGTGGGCTTGTCTCCCATAGCCTGGTGGGGGCCAGGGGCAGGCCCTCTCTCCAGGGTTATTACGCGCCTGTTTTATACGTAGAATCAGCACGAGATTAGACGGCGTTAAACAAAATACACGGGAGGCCACTGCTTTGGCGTGTTTCACTTCTCAAGTGAAATGGGGGGGGGGAGCGGAAGGGGGCTGAGTTCTGCGCCCAGAATTGGAAATTGGGGGTGGGGGGCAGAGTTTCCCCCCATTCCCGGTGAAACCTCTCCCATTAACCGAATCTCAGTAAACTTCCAAGCACAAGACTCTTTTTAGCACAGGGGAACAATCATCGTCCAACTTCATTAAGGCAGACAGTAAAAGATCCGACCCCCCCCCCCTTTTTAATTTTTATTCTGCCTCTCTATTTAAAAAAATCTTATAATAAAATGGGCCCCCTTCGGCCGGTCCCTTTGCCGTTCGCACGCATGTTCAAAGAAATATTTTCTGCACATGATCTGAACTTGCTCTGAGTGCAAGCGCGTGAGCATCAGAGTTTTGTCTTTACTTACAGGGCGGTGTGGGGAATAATCTACAGGGGAAATGCAGCTTCTAAGGACTACAGGACGCAGAGGAAAGAAAGTAAGCAAGCTACAGGGAACATAAATGGAGCTAGGTTCACTCAAAACAGCAATTACTTGTAGCTTGTTAAATATCTACATAGCCAAAGAAACTGACCTGAAAAGAACCTGAAACTTGCATGAGGTTCTGAGGGAAAATGCAAACCGTTCGAGACTTAAATATTCAAGCTTTGCAGGATTCATCGCAAAAGCAAGAAAACATTCCAGGCTAATTCCGTTTTCCAGGAAATCTTGCAAAAAAGTAGTGTAAATATTTCTTTGTAAATACTACTTTATTTACAAAGAAAACTAGTTTTCTTGACAGAGGGGATGGGGAGACACCGAATTTGGCCTGGACACATTCCAGCAATATTTTCCTTCTGGTTGTTTGGGATCTATCTCTATTTGTAGTGGAATATAGATCCAGAGTTAACTGCAAAATAAGTAAACCCCATGGAAGCGATTTTATATCGAGGCTAAACATTCCCTTTCGAAATCCCCATTTCCCATTCAGTTAGCTACCTGGGGCGGTGGGTACGTGTATATATTACATTTCTCTGCGTGAATCCCAGGAGTTGTTTTCAAATTAAAAAATATTTATGCCGAATCTTCAAAAAAGAAGAAGAAAAGACTGGAAAGGTGGACTTTCAATCTCTGCCCTTTGGTGTCTTGTTGCTTTGTCCAGATCATTTTATAAACACAGGCCAGGCCTGCCAGCCCCCTCCCCACCCCTCCCCCCCCAACACACACCGATTATCGAATCAAAAGTCATTTCAAAATATCTGAATAGAAGGGAAATCATTGCAAAGATGTGAGCAATGAAAATCAGACTGCGCCTTTGAAAATACGCCTGGAAATAAGTTTTGGATTCTCTCCCCCCAACCCTATTTTATTTCTTTGTTGGAAATAATCCCCTCGCTATAGTATTCGTCCGTCCTACTCTCTGCAATTGCTCTTTTCTCCAGGTCTTGTAGCAATGTACAACTAACTACGGGGCTTGGGGTCTATCTCACAAGTAAGCAGAGCTCACCGCAGCAGAGTTTGTGAAACTACATTGGAAGAGTTTGACTCAATCTATATTTGTTAAAGGCCCATGTCACGTGGTTGACATATTGTATTTTTCTATTAAAAATACTCTTCTGCAAAGTATCTGTGGCAAGGCCTCCTCTTAAAAATGGGACCGCTCACACCATTTTTTTTAAGTAGCAATAAGAAGTTAATTCGAGTTTGAAAATACTTTTTTGAAAATTTGTTCTTTGACCTAACCTGGTCATTAAAAAAATGATCATTCATATTTCTTGTTGTGGTACCTTTGAGCCTTTAAAATACATTTGGCTGGACAATAAACTGATTTCGTTTCAATCAGCAACTATGATTTTAATTATTATTCCCAGTTCTAATCATTTAGTACTGATTAGATAATGGACAGCATATACTTAGGTTGGTTTAACGGTAAGATATCAAATTGGATAATGGACAACATATAGTTTGGTTTCTTTAACAGTCAGATATCAAATTTCGTGTACAAATATGGCAGATGGATATTATGTGAATTTTACTTTGTTTAGTAAAACAATATACGTGGCCAAGAACCTTAAGAAAGAAACAAGGGTTTTGCAACAAATGCCACACCTTCCTCACTTGAAAAAAATATAGGTGTAACATTGTATTTCTGATTATTTTTTTAAGTGCTTCGAGTGGTTAGGAGGTCTGGTGTCATTATTAACATAGTTTGAAAAGCAGATATATTCGGGTTTTAAAAGCAGGTTATTTTCAAACGAAAAGTCAAACATAAGAAGAGGAAAATCTGAATTGTGAAATCTTTTTTAAAAACAGATGCAGCTTTTATTATTATTATTATTATTTTAAAAAAAACCCTCTTTGTCTAAATACGATTTTTGCTGCTCCAGTGTTGATTTTCTGTGTGCATGTGAGTGTGTGTTTCTTTGACATTTAGGATTTTTTCTCCTATCCGAAGCTCTTTACAAACTTTTACAGAGATTAACTTCTTAGAAACCACATTTCAGCTAGCTCCCCCATTCACTTCTATGTGCATTGAACAGTGACTTGAGAGAGTTATTGACATTGTAAAGCACACCACTAATATCGGTGTGTTTGTTTCTTAAACATCAGACCCGAAGAAGAGGTCTGTGGAAACTGGGAAGCTTGGCTCTCTCTCGCCAACAGAAGTTGGTCCAATAAAAGCTATTACCTCACCCACCTTGTCTCTCTGTAACTTAAACAGTAGCTCAAGCGGCTTTTAATACCGATTCTGCACAGAGGACTTTTACCCACAAAAAACAAACCAAACAAACCAAAAACATGCACTTGTTATTCCAATGAATCTTTTAAACAAAAATCCACGTATTTCTGTTTCATTTCCCCCATTTGAGACCTCCTTTCCTTATTTCTTTTATTGCCCCGATTGGCGCTGGTTTAAAACATTCAGGTTATTTTCAGTTTTTGTTGGTTTAGCATATGCAGTTATCTCTGTTTCTCCTACATGCACCTCCACGCCCCACGTCTGGGTCTTTCCCGGTTGCAGAGGGCTACGTTTGTATATTTCATCTCAGAGATCTAAATCCAACTTTGGATAATGTTGCATTCTTTATTTTATGTCCCAAGCTAGTCACCGGTCTAATGTCCCCAAGAATCTGGATGCAGGGGAGGGAAGGGTCTGTTAAAATGGAAATCAATAAGAGATAACCTCTAAACGTGTAATAACAGCACAGAAAAGCTTTGAATGGGTCACTTCTTCGGGGCGTTTGCATTTGAAACTCCCCTACTATATGCAGCTGCCCGAAACCTCCTTGTCTGACAAAAGGGACAGGTCAGAGTGTGTCCAGTTTTTGAAGGGAGCTAACAAAAATCGTGAGCATTTAGAGTGCGCATGAACAGATGTGCACATGTGGCTGTGTCTGGTTACATTCATAATGAGGGTTTGAAAACAAGTGACTGTAAAATGACCTTAGACTTCCATATCGGTCTCCCTCGATGGGTTCCATGTCACATTTGCTAGTTTGCCAGTCAAACTCTGATGTTTGTAACCCGCTGGAGCTGCAAACTCCTGGGATCTGAAAATCCAACTGGGGTCTTTCCTTACCCCCCTCGAGGGTCAGAGAGTTTGCCATCAGGACTTGGAGCTGTTGGTTGTTTTGATGATACAGCCTGAGGGCAGAGCTTATTTTGGCTCTAGTACTCACAGGAATCAAAACATATTTGGGTCAGTAAACTAGGCAGACATAACTGGAAGACAGGCAGGGATCAGCTATGCGGAGAAAGAAGGTGTCATTTGTACGCAGTCACTTTGGTGATCAACACTTGAATGATTTACACCTTATCCTTTAATTATATTCTTATGACAGGTGGCATTTGGCTGGACTAAAGTTAGCAGAGGTCAGCCAAGACTAAATGTCCCTTGATTAATCCTCAAACACAGCAGAACTATCTGTAATGCCTCTGACATCTCCTGGGGATATCAGAAGTAGCTGCCTCTTGGGAAGCCCCAAATGAATTTATAATGGATCTAAAGGGGGGGGGGGTCAGAAGAAAGTCTTGTACCCCTTCAAAAATAGATCCATGTGTATTCTTCCGGGCAGCTGCAGGAGGAGTGGCAGAAAAATACAAATATCCCCCCACTCTATAAAAAGAAAAGACCTGATGACTATTTCATTAGCTCTTTGGAAGCAGAATGTAATATCGCCTGCCCCTATTATCTGGGAAGGGGGGGGGAAGCAACACACACACACACACACACACAAACCATATCGCAAAAAGCAACACAAAAACCCATGTCCCTCAATCTCTGTACTGGAGAGAAGCAGCCCCACGTCTGCCCCTTGTCCTTGGGGCTGCTTAGATCCGGCAGCCTGGAGACTGCCGGAAATTAATACTCGCATAGCCAACCCCCTTGGACACCTTTCATTCTAATACCAGCGATAGGTTTCCGCTGGGAGACAGCGATAGAGGCTGTGACCCTGTCTCCTCGGTTCTGCCTGCGCGCTGGGAAATAGTCCACATAAGCAAAGAGACTCTGCTGTTCCAATCAAGGGGGAAGCCAACACCGCTCCTTCCTGCTTCAAACGTAAGGCAAGGGCTGTGTCAAAATCCCACTTCTCCCACCACCAATCTCGCACGGGATTTTTTTTTTAAACTCTTCCCCCATCTTGAAATGAGCAAACTCAACACGACCAATAAGGAAGGGGGGATTTAACATGACAGGACTTTTTTTTCCCCAAGCCAATTTGCATCCCAAGTTCGCTGGGAGGAGGTAAACCCCCAGGGAACAAAGGTTTGTTGAACGTTCTAACCAGTTGCAAGGATAAGGGGAAAGAGGACTCAGTCTGAAGTGGTGCTCTTTCTAAATTAGGAATTATTCTTATTGCTACTACTGCATTGCTGGCTTGATTTCTTTGTCCCCAGTGAGGAAAAGAATTTTTGACCTCCCAACACCCCTATGAAATCACAACCCACACCTGCCTCTGCCTGGTCACTAGCTGTGAAATCACTAGTCTGAGGGGGCAGGCAGGGGAAAACAGGGGCGGGGAGCTGTTATTTTCTTTCCTGCAAGTTGCTTCAGATGGCAATATTGCTATTTCAAAGTAACCCAGGTTAAGGCCTCCAAAGCCAGCTGTGGTCTAATTAGATAGATCCCAGGGTAAGAAGTTACATAACATAAGAGACATACGAATGGCTACACTGGGTCAGACCAATGGTCCGCCTTGCCCAGTATCCTGTCAATGCCAGATGCTTCAGGGAGAAAGAAAAGAACAGGGCAATAATCAAGTGATCCATCCCCTGCAGTCCAGTCCCAGTATCTGGCAGACAGAGGCTTAAGCCACCTTGGCAGGCCCTAGCCTGCATGAATGTATCTAATTCTTTTTTTGAACCCATTTATACTTTTGGCCTTCACAACATCCCCTGGCAAGGAGTTCCACAGGTTGACTGTGCCGTGTGTGAAGGACTTATTTTTGTTTTTTTAAACCTGCTGCCTATTAATTTCATTGGGTGACCCTCTAGGTCTTGTGTTATGAGGAGTAAATAACACTTCCCTATTCACTTTCTCCACACCAGTCATGGTTTTATAGACCTCTGTCATATCCTCCCTTAGTCATCTCTTTCCAAGCTGAAAAGTCCCAGTCTGTCCTCATACAGAAGCTGTTCCATCCCCCTAATATTTTTGTTGCCCTTCTCTGAACCTTTTCCAATTCCAATATATCTGTTCTGAGATGGGGTGACCAGATCTGCACACAGTATTCGAAGTGTGGGCGTACCAGGGGTTTACATAGTGGCATGTTGATATTTTCCCTCTATCCCTTTCCTAATGGTTCCCAACATTCGGTTCGCTTTTTTGACTGCTGCTGCACATTGGGTGGATGATTTCAGAGAACTATCCACAGTGACTCCAAGATCTCTCTCTTGAGTGGTAACACTTAATTTAGACCCCATCATTTTGTATGTATAGTTGGGATTATGTTTTCCAACGTGCATCACTTTGCATTTATCAACATTGAATTTCATCTGCCATTTTGTTGCCCAATCACCCAGTTTGGTGAGATTCCTTTTGTAACTCTTCACAGTCTGCTTTGGACTTAACTATCTGGAGTAGTTTCGTATCATCTGCAAACTTGTCACCTCACTGTTTAGGCCTTTTCCTAGATCGCTTAGGAGACCTGAGTTCTGATCCGGACTCTACCGCTGGATGACCTTGGCTAGGCAACTCTGTTCCTTAATTCTCCCTAAACATCGCTTATGTGCCTTCATAAAGTGCTTTAAGATCTACAGAGGAAAAGGCACCGTAGGGATGCAAATCTATATATACTAGGATCATTCGCTCATTGAAAGCCCCTCAGCTTCACAATTCCTTCGCTTTAACATACTTTTTGTTTGCAAACTTCTTCACAGGGTGACTCACATTTTATCAGCCCTAGTTCTTAAACCCACCAGGAGATCCATGGAATTAGGCCCACATCCTGCCCCGTTACACGGAACGATCGTTTTAACCCTGACCTCACTGGGAGCAAGATGAAGACCTCCAAGTCCTGGGTATGCGCCTGGTGTCCTGAGATACGGTCAGAAAAGTCGGGTTCCTGGGCCAGGCGGTGGGGAAGGAATAATCTCGAAGCAGTAAACTAAAAAGAGGAAGGGTCCTTGCTTGTTTTCTTTGCAGATCTAAAGAGGGGTATTTGTGGGGGATGCATCAAACGGGTTTTTTTTTAATGTGAACTCCGTGGAGAGGAAGGAAAAGATGTAAAAGGCCCGTGGCTCTGATCCTGGCATCTTTACCCGAGGAAAATCCCACTGGAGAAAATCCAAATTGGGGTTTGTGAGTCAGGCAGCGCCAGGATCTGTAGTGTGCGCTTCACACCACGCTACCCGCCCCCCCGTGCACACACCTGCGCGTGCAGTGGGGTGTTAGACAACATGCCAGCTGGAGCCGAGCTGGGCTGCCCGGGCTGCCTATGGGAAAGCCGGATCACGCTCAACTCCAGCATCATTGTCACCGGGTTGGACTAGCCAGTCACAAGACCAGGAAAAGAGCTACCGCCGCGAAAAGCCAATCGCTCTGCCCCGGCCACCCAGCCTTTGTCTAGCCAGCCCCGGGTCATCAGCGAGACCTGAAACCTACCTATGCAGCCTGAGATCTTAATCAACGCGGCGCGCAGGTAGATTAAACCTAAGAGGCAAGCCCAAGGGGTTTGAAACCTTTCGGCTGGGCTGTCTCCTAGTCACGCGCAGGGAAATACTCAGGATTCGACAGATCTCAGAGTCAGTCAGTCATTAATAATAATAATTATTGTTGTTGTTGTTATTCTTATTGCTTGATATAAAGGGGAAATAAGGACCACTCCATATTTTAGCTTTGTTCAAAAAATGTCCTATAATGTAAAACTATATCTAGTGGTTGTGTTTCTATGTGTACATGAGAGAAAGGGTGGGGGGAAATGTGAAAACGGCATGAATGTCCCCTATTATAAACCCACTCAATCTGTAAGTGTATTTAAAGGATGATTTCCGGTGTACAGATGTCTGTGAGAGAGAGAAGGCGCAACCGAAAGTGATTCAGGGAACCAGGGCTCTGTCTTAGCAACCACGTTTAAAGTTCTCTCTTTGTCTCTTTTCTGTAATTATACCTCTGGCACCCCCAGCTGAGTGGTCTATCAAATCGGATCTTGCCACTTTGGAAAATAATGCAGAGGGAAGGAGAGAAGTAAAGTCTCCAATTGGTTCAAATATGTTGAAATCACGAAGTAAAGCAAAACAACTCAACCTCCCAGCAAAGCAAAGAAGCCCAGAGGTTTAGAATCAATGTAATTCTCCCCACCCCGATGGCCTCGCAGTATTTGCTATGATGAATAACCCAATATAGGCCTTTAAAAATAGGTCACTGCATAAAGAGACTCCCAGAGAGCAATAAAAAAAAAAAAAACTGGGAGGGGGCCGCTTTAAGAAGAGAAGCCATTTGCCTCTTTTGTGTTTGTTTGCCGTGTGCGTCAAGGTGAAGAGAACAAGCCAGGGCAGGATCATCGCTTTCAGGGGAGTTATTTCGGATTTACACCAGAGGTGACTCACGTCCCCGGTACAGATGTGGAGGAGTGGGGGTGGGGGGTAAACAAGCAAACCAGCCAGTGACTCAAGCCAATGCCACTTCCCTGGCTTTTCTTGGGACCAGAACAGGAGCCGATCAATATTTGCTATTGGGCTCAAACTCCGTTTTCACAAAAGCAGCATACATTGGAGGGGGGCATTGCTGAGATGTATTGAATTTTAGCTTCATGGACATGAAGTTTTAGGGACAGATCATAATGTATTTTTTTTAAAGGGGGGCATTAGCCATTGGAATTATATATTCCCTCTAGCCGGTGTCTTCGGACTTCGGATCGAAAAATAAAATATTTTTTTTAAAAAAACCACTTGAAACCGTTTGAGAATGGCTTTCACAGCATCTAAATATATTAAAAATTCCAGCCGGACAATGCAAAATTAAATAGCAAATTGCCGGTAAATATAATGGATTAATCCTGCAAAAGGAGCCCCTCTTCTGTACCAATTAGCTAACTATACCGAGAAACACTCCTATTTCTATAGGACCGCTGCGCCTATGTTTACAAACAAAGGGCCTTGAAAAGGTTTAATTAAAATTCACCAACACCTCCTCCCACTTTTCTCTTCCTAACCTGTGATTAGTCAGATCGATTATTTGTTTTCAAAATTTAAAAGGCTGAGGGATTTTTTTTTTTTTGGCATTTCTATGTTACAGGAGGATTGATTTGCTCTTGTGCAGAAAGAAAAATGAATTATTAATTATTATTAATAAAAATAGTAACGGCATTTGTAACGTGTTGATTTGCTTTATCACGCGAAGAAATAATAATAATAAAAACCCTAGGCAATCAAAAGTGATTTCTCTTCCTCCACTGATTTATAAGCCAGGGAAAAAAACAGATTGAAACCTACCATATCCAGTTGGCTTCCTGCTGACCTTTTTGGCAACTAACTAGTCCCCTTCACTCAGGGAGCCCTTAAGAAGAGACAAATATACATAAATATGTGCCCACGTCCTGGTCTTGGGACCCAGCACTAAGAAACAACAATAATTCAGATAGGCTTTTGAGTAAAGCAAAAGGAAAAAGAAAAAAAGGGGGGGGGACACCGTGTCGGGAGCATCTGGAGTTTTTAAGGGAGATGAAATATGTCCCTGACGCTGTTTGGTGGCCCTTTGCTCTTGAATTATAGCAGAAAAGGATTTAGCTAGCGCTAAGGGGGAGCTGTGCATTCCTCTCTCTACCTCCCCTGTCCTCTAGGTATTACAAGAAATGATATATACCCCTCAAGCTTCTCCACCACAGTAGGGCACCCACACCTCATCGGGCAGTTACTTCGAGAATCCGAGAAGAAAACTGACCCAATTAAGCCATAAAAATATTGGAGGTGAGCCGTCGGTATAGGAACCTATGGAATAGTATTGTGTACATTATAAACTACTCGAGAAAGCAGGAGTTCGCCATATTGTTATTAGGAGGGACAAAACACACACACACATAAATACGTAAAAAACCAGTCAATATTTCAAATCAGGTCTTATTTTTTCTTTACATACGGCCCCCACCCCAACTCCACAAGCTTGTATGAAAGCAGCAGCCAAGCAAAAGGCTTCTTCCCCGTCTCTGCAGCATAAATACAGACATGCGGGATGTTTCAACAAATTGCTCCAAACTGCACACACAAAATGGTTTATGAAATATGGAAAAAAATACGCAGAAAGGTTTTAGATGAATTTTCTACCTTACCTGGCAACAGGATCTCCCCTTCTTTCCCTGATTACAAACAACATGGATCTGGGTTTGTTTTTAAAACTAATAATCATCAAAAGTAAAGAAAAAAAATAAAAGAGAAGGAATCTGGGGTGGGTGGGGGGCATATTGGTGAGTTTGGGGTTTAGGGTAGTATTATTTTTTCACCATACTGTATTATCCTGATGCAATAAAGCCTGGGTGTAATGTAATTTTAAAATATATATGTCCAAACAAATAGTGGGGCCAGAATATGACAAGTGCATTCAGCATTATAATTCAACTGGGCTCCACCTCCAAACCGCCTCCTAATTAATGGGGCTCCCAACTTGCAAACGCCTGCATTGGACAGAGAGAGAGAGAGCGCGCGAGCGAGCGAGCAAGAGGGAGCGGGCGAAAAGTGTCATTGGAGATAATTGATTACCTCCCAATCAACAATAACTTGTTAGCAATAGTCAATTACCCCGGCTCGCTCCCCCTCGGCCTCGGATTAGGGGCCGCTGGCTCGCTCGCTCCCCCCTCTCCAAAGGCTCTTTGCTTGGGGGGGAGGGAAGGAAAAGTGGAGCGATTTGGGGTGTATCTTAAAATAGCAGCTGGGAAGAGGAAATCTGGGACAGGCGTGCAGCAGTGTCACCTCTCTCCGTGTCAGGACTGCAGGGATCCCTTCCCAGCCACGCCAATTCCTGTCCCTCCTCCTCACCTTGCGGGCTGAGGCTGCTCCGGGAAGAAGACCTGTTTCTCCTCCGCTGGAGTTGGTGGTGGTGGTTTGAACTTTCTTGCCTTCCCCCTCCCCCACCCCCCCTTCCCTTCCACTTCTGCCGCCGCTGCTCGCCTGCGATTTTTGTTTCCTTCGCTGGTGGGTGCAAATACAGATCGCTGCGGCGGCTCCGCACCAGACCCCAAAACAAAAGGCAAGGGGCGGGTGGGGTGGGGGGGAGAGAGAGAGAGAAACAATTTCCAGCCCAAGTCAAGCATGACTTCCAAAGAAGAAGCCAAGGCTTCCTCGGTGGAGGAGAGAAGAAGGAGCCCCCTGGATCAACTACCCCCTCCTGCCAATTCCAACAAGCCTCTGACCCCCTTCAGCATAGAGGACATTCTGAACAAGCCGGCCGTCAGGCGAAGTTACACCATCTGCGGGACAGCGCACCTCCTCTCCAGCACCGACAAGCACCCGCCAGCCGGCCTGCCCCTCTCCAGCCGGGCGCTCCTCTCCCAAACCTCCCCGCTCTGTGCCCTGGAGGAACTGGCCAGCAAAACCTTCAAAGGGCTGGAAGTCAGCGTCCTGCAGGCAGCTGAAGGTAAGATCCGTGGTTGCCGTTGTGGTTGTTTTTTAACACACTCTTCCTCCCCACCCCCCCCCTCCTCCTCCTCTTCCTTGCGTTTGTGGAGAGCATCAGTGGAGAACTTCACCTGAGATGGAAACCAACCTGGAGGTTCTCTGCTTAGCGGGAAACCAGAGCGATTTGCGGAAGATCGCAGGGCGAAATCAGCTGGCTGGCCCTTAAGACCTCACCTTTTGAGTTTATTTTTTATAGAGAGTGTTTCCCTCCCTCCCCTACCATCTCCTTCCAGAAATGGGTCTAAAGTTGCCTTCCAGGGAAAATCTGGGCAACACAAATCAGTTGCTAGTCCTTTGTTGTATTATATCCCCCCCCCCAAATGATACACTATTTATTGTTGTTACAGATGGGGGGACAGGGGGAAATTGGGCCTAATTCCTTCTCTCTCTCATTTGAGGGGGAATGTTGTTAGCGCTGCTGCGTTGAATTAGCACTCGGAGAGCTCAGAGTTTGGAATATGTTCCCAACACACCTAAGGAAAGGTGGTCAGAGGTGAAAATCCAAATGACTTGTCCGTTGCTTCCCAAAATATGCTCCCCCGCAACTTTAATTGGGTTTGGATTCACCTTTGATTTCCTTAACGCTGCTAATCTATTTATTGTTGTCCGCTTCCAACTTATTGGAAGGAGAGGGTAGGTGTTCTCTGTGTGTGACTGAACAGCAAAATATTCTAACTATTTGCAGGAAGGGATGGGATGACTATTTTTGGCCAGAGACAAACTCCCAAGAAAAGGAGGAAGTCTAGAACCGCCTTTACAAACCACCAGATCTACGAACTGGAAAAGAGGTTTTTGTATCAGAAATACCTCTCCCCAGCCGACCGAGACCAAATCGCCCAGCAGCTGGGGCTGACCAACGCCCAGGTGATCACCTGGTTTCAGAACCGCCGAGCCAAACTCAAAAGAGACCTGGAGGAGATGAAAGCAGATGTGGAATCTGCCAAGAAACTGGGGCCCAGCGCCCAGGTGGATATTGTTAGCATTTCAGAGCTGGAGCCGAATTCGGAAGGGAGGGGGAAATCGCGTTCTCTTTCTCCAACTCTACCCAAACATGGACTGGAGACCGCCAGCCACCTTCAGCTAGCTCCTGAATCCCCTCTCACAGACCAACCCAACAGCAGTAAGGACTGCTCAGAGGATGAAGAAGATGTGGAAATTGACGTTGATGACTGAATTGTTGTGGTGGTGATGGTGGTGGTGGGTATATTTTCCCGCCCCCACACACACACACCTTTTTTTCTTTTCTTCTTCTTCTCCAAAATAAAAACAAACCCAGAAATTGACAGCCACACATCCCCACACTCAAGGGGTGGACCTGTGAAATCCTGAGCAAAGCCTGAACAGTATTCTAGAACTATGAACTCTGGTGATAGACACAGCGTTGTTGGCAACTAAATAAGGCAGTTCCTTTTCAATAAAAGCAATAAGCAATAGGAAAAAATAATAATTTAAAATAGAGTCAATATCCCATGCCTGTCACATCAGGTAGTTTTCATCTTTGGAATGGTGCAATTATGGATGGCTTCTGTATAAATATTTAAACATATATAATGGATTTTCTTTCTTTTTTTGAGGGTATGATTTAAAAAAAATAACTATATCAATTGGTTTTGTTTATAAAGGAAAGCATAACCTTGCAATATATACACCACTTCAAACAGATGTTTTGTTAGGCAGTTATTTTAAACGACTTCCAAAAATGAACCAGTTTATAGGAGATTTAAGTTAGGCTAAAATTAGCAATTTTCTTTCTTTCCTTGCATGTTTCAAATGTGCACGAAATAATTATTTTTCTTTTTTACAAAAAAAATCGTTTAAAATCTTGGGAAATAGGGGATGGGTTATACTACAAGTTTAAAATATGTAGCACCACCACCACCATCCCCCCCGCCCCCCGCGCCCTCAGAGCATAGACATTTGTATCAATGCAATTTCTGCCTCATTTTACCAATTAAAAGATATTTTTACCATTTTCTGCTATTGTTGTGCTTTTATTAAAAAGCTACCTTTCGTATTTTTGATATGAAGGTGGTTACAAAAAAAAATCCTATAATTATTTTTTACTCTTTTTAGAATTTTTGCATGCTACAAAAATAAAAAAGGACGAATCCCAAGATCAAGACATTTAAATATGACGCTATAAATTAAAAAAAAAAATGTACAGATTTAAAAATGTTTTTGTTTGAATTGTAAAAATTTTAAAAGGCCTGCTATTTAAGTTACAACAGGGACAATGTTGCTTTATTTACTGTCTCTTAGAATTGTACAGATAGCTCTTTTTCCGATACAATAAAATCTTTACCATTTTAATATACTTTTAACGTTATTCTTTGTGAACTAAATATGCCTCTAATATCTTTTCTTCGTCTGAGATTACAAAATACGGTTCCACCATAAGGAATTGCCACTTTCCGTATAGACACATCCATTCATATTTCCATTTTAAATCGTTTCAGCTCTAGTAGCTGTGTCTATTTTGGGGTGGACGAACCAATGATAAAAATGTATTTGTTTTTTTTAATGTAAGACAAGTTACAAATTAAACGGTAGAGAGAAATCAATCGAGGAATAAACTAGGAGTTGCAATTTTCTTTCTCAACAGAAAACCCATGCAAAGAAATTAAAACATACTGTGTGTGTATATCTATAAATAATGATATATGTACAGTGTATATAGAATGTATATCCTAGAGTATTGTATTTTAGTATTCAAGTAATAAGTCTCTCTCTCTCTCTCTCTCTCTCTCTCTCTCTCTCTCTGTGTATATATGTGTGTATATATAATGATACACACGTGTAGAATTTTTTAGATCTACAACGAGTTTTCTAGCTCTAAATTATAGAGGAAATATCCCATTTGAAAACACAAAGCGAAAATGACAAAATCGCCTGTTTCCACTAAAGATCGTAACATGGACAAACACCACGGTGGGTGATTTTTTTTCTCTCTCCCCCCTGCAGAGTTGCAAATATATTAACATTTTCAGGTAGCACCTCTGCTTCCCCTACGCCTCCCCAAAAAGATGATGGATGATTTTTAATTTACATTTTCCCTTTTTAACCCCCCCCCAAAAAAAAAATCCTGCTAAATTTGTTCCCCCAATAGCGTGTCCTGCCTTTTCACCCCGGCGATGTGCGTTTGCCTATTCTTTGCAAAATTTATGTGAGAAAGACAAATCTGGTAGATAGTGGCAGAGTCAGAAAACGAAGGCTCCAAATCAGACAGGATGGGTTTGCGGGGAGGGGGTGGGGGGGTTTGGGCCAGTTTCTCCGAGGCGAAATAAATCTTTCTCCTCTTTGAAAATGGATGGGGTTGTAATTTTTAGCGTAAAGCATGAAAACTGGGGACAAATGAGCCCTCTTCTCTGAACTGACAAGTGACAATGGCGCATGTACAACCTCCCGCGGCTCGCAATGCTGAAACAAGCGTGTCCCTCCGTCGCAAAAAGGGCCCGAAAGCTTGGAGGCCATATGGGTTTTGAATTTTCTTCACAATTTCCAGACAATTTGATGGATTAGGTTAACCCTCCCTCCCACAATAATGGGAGCAGAGCTGTTCCCCCTTCGTCGGGGCATCTGCGCCCTTCCATGTGGCTTCTATTCTTTCCCCCCTTTCTCTCTTGGCATTTGGAACAAGTCTATGAATTACAATGAAATCCACTTTCTTTAGTATTATTTCGGAGAGCACTTGTCTCTCGCCCCCCCCCCCCCGCAACATTTTTTTTGCAAGTGATATGTTTGACTTCTGTCCAGATATCTCACAAAGCCTTCAATCTTGTTCTTAAGTGTTTTTATGCTAAGCAGGCGAATCGTAAATGCTGAGAAACTGTGACATTTATGTAGAGATCTTGTTAAAGGGCTTTATTTGTTTTCTTTATCTGTTCTCTTTTTTTTCACTCCCCTCTCCTCCCCCCCCCCCTATGCTTTTATTCTTTTGTCTTGGAATGGATTTAATGAGGCTGCAAGCACGACAAAATAACCAAGATATAAAATAAAAAGGGGGGGGACCGGGGGTGGGGTGGGGGATTCTAGGCCCGGAGTTAATTTGGATTTCTGATCTATTGACTTCAGTGTGCAAACACAAGAGCTGGCTGGAGACAGGGCCGCGATGAACCCGGAGAAGTTTACCACACGTGGCTAAAGCAGATTAGTAAAAAATAATACCTGCTTCCTAAGATTTGCAGCCTGTTCACTCGGCTGGCTCGCATTCCCAAAGCAGGCGGTGTTTTATTTACTTCATTTGCATGCTTAGAAACAAAAGAAGATTAAACAAAGAGACTCGGGTGCTAGCCCTCACTTTTCAAGCCTTTTTTTTAAATGATCACTTCCCTACATTAGCTGGGTACGCCGCCTTCTAGAGGGATTTTCCTCTCCCTTGGTTTTTAGACGCTGCGGTGTTTGAGCCCGGTTTCTTTTTCAGGGAGGAGATAGGGTTGGAGCTTCCCCGCAGCAAAGCTAGGCAGGCGAGGACATGATTTCAGATTTTTAGTTTGGACTCATCTATCAATGGGCTTTTGCTGGTGTTTAAAACCAGCGCTGGCTGGACAGGAGCGGCCCCCCCTCGCCCCCCAAATAAACCCGCCAAAGTACAAAGGGACAAAGTCGTTCTTCGCTTGCCCCTGTTTTCCGGAAGCAAATGGCATTTTGTACATAGAGCCGCCCAAATGTGCAAACCCGGTGCTGTAGATTTTAGGAGACCGACCTGGAGCGGTGAGGGGGGGGGAACCTCATGGAATTCAAACCCCCAAACTTCAGACGAAGTCAGGCTCCCCCCGGGCACAAAGCCCCGAGCATGGGTGACTCTTGCGAGTCTTCAAAATAAAGAATAACCTCGCTGTATTTCACATCGGCATCGGTCCAGGGAAGTTTGCCGGGGCCACTGGCCAGCCCGGGGTTTAGTAGCCTGGCTGCTAATGGAGAAACTTACACGGCTGATGATAGAGGAATGTCTGCTCCCTTGCACACTTGAGCCGGGCAAAACAGCGAAATCTCTAAAATCTTGGGGGGGGAGGGGGAAGGAAGATACAAAACTGTCATAATTTAACCAGGGGTTGAGCCATTAAACCCGGTTTTTCTTTCTTGCAAGGAAAACCCCCTGGCATTTTGCAAAAGTGTTTTTGTTTTGCCTTTTTTTTCTTTCTTGGGGGTGGGTCACTTTTAGATATGAATAGGACGAAGTAAAACGAATCGAGGAGTTTGTGTCATTCCCAGCCTGGGGGGGAGGGGGAGGGGGAGGGCTTGGTGTTTAACAATCTTTAGCCCCTTCTCTTTGCATCCGCCCTCAGCAGCGCGGCGCGCAAGTGTTTGGCTGTTTGCGGAATGTCCCCCGTTATTATTTTTAATTGTTAGGATTATTGATGCACAGACCTGCCTCCGATGCGCTGCAGCGGGCGGGGGGTGCGCGCCTGGGCGGTGTGTGTCAGTTGTGCTTGTAGGATCTGCTAGATTAGTTTGCGGGGCCGTGTTGGGACCCGGTGTTTAGCCGTCGGAATACGTGCTGTGGGCTTGCCACGGGCAGGTGCGCGCAAGGTGTGATTACACTTCGGCTCGCTCCTCTCGGGGTGCTGGCTCTGGGGCTAGCGGGGGCCTCGGGAGTCCACGTCTCCAGATGTGAAAACAAAAGGACACCCCATCTACCTGGCTGTCCATCCAGCCCTCCTCCCCTGCCCCTAAATCCCCGCAGATCTCTCTCTAGCACGCCCCACCCCCAGCCCTGCGCCTGGAGGTCAGATGTATTTTTTAATGGTTTCCCCCTTGGAATCCATATTTTTAATAGCCGGCGCTGACATTCTGCAGGGCTGTTAACCCCTCCTCCCCCCGCCTCTGAGCCCCAAACCTGACATTGTCCTGTTGGGGGGTGGGGCTGCTGGCGGCTGGGTTTGCACCCGGTTGGGCTGGAGATCCATATTCGATGTTGTTCACTGAACAAAGAGCTCCCAGACGAAGAATAAAGCCCCCTTCTGAATTATCCAACAGGGCTAAAGCAGGTTGAGTCAGTGAAATTCAGTTCCTTATTTTATGAGGTGTCAGGGTTGATGTCAAACGTGGCTACGATAACTAATACTACAGTCTGAGGGACCAGAACGTGGTAATTAATCCCAAAGACTTAAGTGTATTTTAGTTCAGGAGAAAAAAAATCACTAATTCAATCGTCCGGAAAATTGAAGTTTGATGCATGAGTCCCTGCTGAAAGGGAAGGCTTTTTCTTTTTGATTCTGGGGTTGGGGTAGGAGTCAGAGCTTTCCCTGCACTCCCCTGATTACACTTGGTGTAGTCTTCAACACACACACACCCCAGCGCATCCTCAAATACCACTGCGCGCACAACCCCAGAGCCAGAAGCGCAAATACATACACACAGGTCTGCACCCCTCCGTACACTGCTATGCATACACAACGCTATGCTCACCATAGCCTCTCTCACACACACAACGAGCATACACTACAGCTCACACACAACATAGCCGCCCAAATAACTGCCCGCACACCAGTGCGCGCACACATTCCACAAAGCGCGCAAACACCCCCCTCTTCATACAAAACACAGACACTCCCTCCCACCCCCATCCTCATTAACCACGGTCCCCACACACCACTGCACACACACCCCCGCAACACACACAGCCAGGCACACACTTCACACATATGCAACACACTCGCTACTATAGGCCCACCCAGCATCTTCATAGATCATTGCACCTCCACACCATCGCACCTCCACACACACACACACACACACACCACCCGTTATTCGCCACTTCCCTTTGATAGTTACATAATCCCGACCCTCTGACCCTCTCTATAATGGCTGATGTGTGTAAACAGATGCCCAGGTTCCACGAAATAACCTTTTACATCTGTTTAAACACATCAAACGTATCATTTTTTATATTTAAATATTTTGCATGCTTGCTGTTGCTATTTGTGAAGCAAGAACAAGAGTAGACTGAAGGGGAATCAGATTACCCGGAGGGTTCCTTAATCCCTTCCTTCTCCCTTCTTTGATAGATGGGGTTGCTTGTAACTTGGGCCTGGTGTGTGTGTGTCCTGTAAAGAGAGCAAATTTGGACCCACTGAAATTCACCGGGCAGGAAAATGACGTCATGTTCCACCTGCATTTCAACGACCCCAGCTCTTTATTGACCCAGACTAGAAGTGACACGTGTGTTGGGTAGGGGAAAGTGGAACTGCAGGTTTCAGCTTGACTCCTTCCTGGATTTTGTCCTGCATAAATTACATTCATCATTTCGATCTAGGCTCTAGCATATGGGCTTTTGATTATCCCTGGGGCTGGGGATATATAGATATGGGACGTGCATGTGTGTGTGTGTGTTAATCTACCCAACATTAGAGACATAGACTCAATGGGCCATAATTCACAGAGACGTTGATCTGTTTGCTGACAGTCTGCTTTCAGTTCGGTTCCTACCATACTCCATAGATTCCCCAGAAATAGGTGACTCTGGTGTGTCCCAGCTAAACTTGGCGTTGGCTCCCGGCATCATCTGCCTCTGTTCACGTTGGGTAAAGGCAGGGGAGTCAAACCACGTGGAAGGGAGGGGGGATTAGCTCTCCCCTTTAGGCGGGGAGGGGCTGAAGAAGTGTGTGATCTTTCTCAATACATCTCAAATCCTTGGCAAGAAACCAAGAGCCTCCCGTGTGGGCTCAGTCGATGGCTGCCATCTCCATCCAGAATTTGTTGAAAGACCATGGCACCGCTTCCATCGCGTGGAAATCTCCCGTCGCCACTCACAACAGGCTCCGCATTCTGCACTGAACAGCTCTCCATTTGGGGGCACCACTGCCAATCCACGTGGTTTCCATCCACGCGCAAGGGCACTGGTCGAACTTCCATTGACTTCCCCTGGCCCCGAGTCCTGATCGCTTCTTTTTTTGTTTTTGCGCAGCTGTTTAGCATGCGGCGCGGCGCGCAGCCAGCCGCGCAGTTTGGGTTGGTCGAGAAACCTCGCGGCGCAACATATCTCCGCAGGGTGCGTGTGGAGGCAATGTCGAAATTGGAACGGGGTGCGTATGTGGGGCCGGGAGAGGAAACACCGCTTATTGTATAAAGGAAATATGGGCGCTTGGGTTGCAGGTGGACTGGGTTAGAATCGGGAAATGCGCAAAATTCAAAGAGAATCGACGTTACCAACAGCAGGCGTCTGGTAAAGTGCAAAATGCACTTTCCAGCAAGGTTATCTCCATGGGGACGTAAACTGGGGGGGGGGGGAGAATGGACCAGGGCAACATCATCAGGAGGAAATCAAACCTGACCCATGTGTTTTTAACATTCCCGGTGTCTGTGTTCTCAGGGGGGTTGTTTGTGACTGTTCCTCGCGTTGGCTTCAGGCTCACCTCCCGAAATGTTAAAAACACAAAGATTCCCTTTAGACCTCCGGGTTCCCACCGCCCCTTTCAGGAAAGCCAGAGACGTCTAGATAGCTGCACATGCGTTCGTTTATTTTTTAGAATGCAAATTAGTATAGTTTGTCCTCTTCTTCCCCCCCCCCCCCTCACCCCAGTCTTTAAAACGTTATTAACATATGTGGCTCCTAGACTCCATTCATGGTTTAAGGGTGGGGCTTCTGCACACCGCGGGGGAACCTAGTCCAAAGGGAAATGGAGGGGACACATTGATGGTCAGTTCCAGACTCACAAACCTTCTCCCCTCTTGTTGAGGTCGCGCCCTTATTTCCTCAGGTGGAATCTCCCTGCAAGGACTGATCATAATGACACACACGGCTACAAATCAGCCCGCCCCTCACAAAAGGGCATTTCATTCCCAACAGCGGGAAAGCGGAGGCAAGCCATTTGAAACAGGACAGCCCTGATGGACTCCCAGTAAAAATGCTTTTAGAATCCAAGGTACTAAGACCCCTGTGAGGGGCAATGCAGAGAAAGTTCTGTGCCTGCTAGGTTTAAATCCCAGCCCTACAATATACCTGCAAGAAAGAGACCCACACAACTAAGTCAGAACAAGGAGTAAAGGAGCAATGGTCTCAAGTTGCAGCAGGGGAGGTCTAGGTTGGATATTAGGAAACACTATTTCACTAAGAGGGTGGTGAAGCACTGGAATGGGTTACCTAGGGAGGTCGTGGAATCTCCATCCTTAGAGGTTTTAAGGCCCAGCTCCACAAAGCCCTGGCTGGGATGATTTAGTTGGTGTTGGTCCTGCTTTGAGCAGGGGGTTGGATTAGATGACCTCCTGAGGTCCCTTCCAACCCTGATATCCTATTATTCTAAGTCAAAGCAAACTGGCTGGAACTGGAGTCTCTAAGGTTTGGGGGCTGGAATCCCATAGCGCAGAAGGTTATGAGTGCCGGGGAATATGTTTCAAAGGATCCTGAGAGACACAAGCCATCTTCAGTAACCCATCTCATTACAATGCCTGGATATTTTGGTAGATGGACAAAGCCAGCTCTTAAATGGCTGCACCTCTCTTAGCAAGGACTCAGGGTCGGGCCCTCTCTTATTGTTTGGTGTGGCAGTTACCACTGGCATGCTACATACATCTTCCCTGCCCTGAAGAGTTTACAGTCTGAAGAGACAAGACAGAGTGAGGAAGGGTTGTAATCTTCTCTTTACAGGCCGGGAACTAAGGCAGAGAGATGGACTCCCGAGGTCACACGGGGTCTGTAGCAGAACCAGGGACTGAGCCTAGAACTCCCCGGCTCGGGCGATTGCCTGACCCATAAAACCCATCCACCCTAAGCAGTGTGGTCAGGGGAGCGGATTCCAAAAAAGGGAGCGTCTTGCTTTGTTTTCACTGCCTGATTATAACCCAAACAGCAGGATGGGACCCTGCTCCCATCCAAGGCCATAGCAAAAGTCCTCATGGTAGTGAATTCTTGCCTCTCATCGCTGAGATCTTGTATTTATTCTCCTAGCGATAGCAAGAACAACTGGTTTTCTTTTTTCATGTCCAAACCTCCCCCCCCCCCTCCACGCATAAGTCAATGATTGAAATGAAAAGAGATTTGAACATGGAAAAGGGTCCCACGACTTCCAGACACCCCCCCCCCAGCAATGTGCAGGTTTTGGGAAGCATCAGTGAATTTACTAAGACTTAGTTCACCAGCCTGGCTTCCCTCAGGGCCTGAAGTCGATAGAAAGACTCCCAGGGTATGTCTACACTGTATAGTGAACCCTTGGTCTGACTCCTATCTCAGCCCACCCCATCCCACTCCCATCCACACACAAAAGCCCTCTCACACCTGCCAGAGTTCTTTGGGAGTTGTCCCTAATATATCCCACAAGGAGTGAATTGATAAGAGGTAGCACCCTATGTTTAACTGATCTATCTGCACTCTGTGTCTATACTGTATAGATTTGCTTGGTGAGACATAAGGGACCTTTCTCA